>NC_141779.1:12758602-12924554 GCF_054643075.1 Acanthaster planci | reverse complement strand
CGTACTTGGCAAAAGATAGGTTACCGGCCGAAACTGTCATACACCATGTACACCTATTGTGACTGGTTCTCACCTGAGTTTTTTCTCAGCACTTCAGCTTGGCTGACAATCTCTTCCAAGACGACATGTGAATAAGACCCGCTATGGCTTTTTGGTTCCACAACTACCCTACAATTTCTTGATTTTTTTCCCTCCAAGCTCTGTATCCGTCTTCGGGTTTGTTTCCTCAGGCATTCAGGGTTCCTCATCCTTGGTTCTGTTAAACAGTAAGAACTACATGTAGATTGATAATGGATTGGTTTAAGATCATTCAATCATAAATCTACATGTACAGTCTACCCATGCACTGCACCCAGCAATCCACTGATCATCAATCAATCGATGGATTATATAGTAATGAAAAAAAAATGTTTGTTGCCTTTTCCACAGAGATCCCAGAGGCCATCTGGGGTCTACTCAAGAACCCCGTGTACATGATGGTCAGTTTTGCGGCAGCCGCAGAATTCAGTATCATCACCGGGTTTGTAAGGTTTGCGCCTAAGTTTATCCAGTCACAGTTCCAACTGAAAGCTTCAACAGCAAATCTTGTGACAGGTTTGTGAAACACAGTCCTGTAAAAGATCTGTAACTGTTGCAGAACGCCATGATTTTTTACATGTAACAACACTGAAGCCAAAAGCAAACAGAGTACTAGCCCTAGTGTAATTACTAGTTGTAATTCAGATGAGTCCATTTTACTAAATTCTCTTTTTTCACCATTAAAGTGATTTCCTTTAATATGATTTCAACTCTACAGTGGTTTCCTACTGCTGTTGCAGAGGGTATTAAAGAGGTGATGCAATGTGCCATAAATTGTACACTATGGAAATAATGTTTGTGTTAATTTTGTTGACTCACTCCTTTTCGAATGAACTAATATAGTAAATGAAAAGCTTCATTCAGCACCTCAGTAGAACAAATTCCACATAATCATCAAAGTGCTGAGGATGTTAACGAACTTTCTTTGATTTCTTTGAAAACAACTGCTTGCCAGGGTGAATCTGACATGCCCTCTTGAATATGTAAATAATTTAGACCTTTCAGCATTACTTGTCGGGTTGAATTGGTACAACCATCAGCATTAGGATTCCTAGTTAGAATTATGCTCAATCTCCGCCAGGCACCTTGATACCAGTTGGGGCCCTCGGTGTGATCCTAGGAGGCTTCATCTTGAACCGCGTCAAGACAAATCTGATGGGTGTGGTCAACGTCTTGACCGTAGTCACCATCCTCTCAGGGCTCATGTACGGGCTCATCTTCATCCCGGGCCCATGCCAAAACTTACTCATGGCTGGGGTAACAACCCCGTATCATTACAAGTAAGTTTCATGATAAGATGACATTTCAAAGCCACCTTCAGCGAAAAAGGAATGCGTTCATTCAAATCAAGATCTGATGATCAAATCCTTAACCTTATCAGAAATCCGACAAATCGGCCACAAAAATCAATTCTATGTCGCATGGCTATTTTGACTATTGTATACAAGCAAAAACGGGAAAGAGTGTCATGTACATGTATCAATAAAAACCTATAACTTGTATGCAATGCATTTTGACACCTTTTGCAGTACAGATTTTTTTCGATTTGTTGAAATATATGGTACGATGTATACACATTCACTGCATTGCAATGCATGATCAACACTGTCTGCTATTAAACGGAACACTAATAATTTTCATCTAGCCACCAAGCTACGTTTTGTGTATACCACAAATGCGATACCACTCCTTGTCTTAACAATTTCTAGTTTCCAGTTGAGAATTGAACTTTGAGAAAGGAAAGTCATTCGTGCGTAAACAAATGCGATTCAAAACAATCGATGCGTTTTCCCCAGTTTGTTTGTTCTGCACCTGTGTAATCAGTTATAAAAGAGAGTCAACTTTGTTTTTATATCTGATTGACACAAGTTGCCAAGTTACCACGCACCTGTTGCTGAATGGCAGAACAGCTGATGGAGTAGCGAATTCATGACCTAGCTGAGTTATTTTTTGATTCTTGAAAGAAACTTTAAGAGAAAAATTACATGAACTGGAGTTCCATAAACGTAAATCTGTAGGAACTGTATTTTTAGTGAATTTCACAGCTCTCGAACGGATCCCATAGTTGGCAGGAACGATGTAAGACGAGGGGCACTTTTTTTTAGTCAACTCCTTACTCTAATGTACATTTTCCTTGTGACTGTTTCAGTGATCCTGGTTGGCAGCAACCTCCTGACCCTTACAACATCAATCTGACCAGGCCCTGCAATGCAGCCTGCCGGTGCAACCCGCGCATCTACAGTCCTGTGTGTAGTGACAAGGGTGTGGCTTACTTCAACCCCTGCTTAGCTGGGTGCAAGGTTGAGGCTGCCATGCTATCAAGCGATGATGTTCATCGCTTTGTGAGTATTCATAACATTCAACCATGCAGACTCTAATCATGACTGTAGTGAAATGGACACATTTTTCTCTGGGCATTGGCATCATAAATCAAGGAAGGCTGACTTCATCACTATTCACAGCATCACTTTCATGTCTAGCATTTAGGATACTACAGAACTATAATATGAATCACCATCCCCAGTTAAGAATACCTTTAATTCTCAACAACACTTTTTCTTAGGAAGTTTAACACAATAAAACATGTTTGATAACTTTTGCCTTTAGTAAAAGCTAAAGAAAGCTGAAGATCTCCGAAATACTGAACAATCTTTATATTAAAAAAAAGTAATCCATTATTGTCCAATCCCGAGACAATCATTGTATCTCTTAATATGAAGTTTTATATAAACATACCTTGCTGTTTTCCTGTGAAAACTGTTAACAGCATTCTCTTCTGCTACAGGAATATTTCAACTGCAGCTGTGTGAAAGTCTACAATGAGACCAACCACCCTGCATCGACCAACGTCCAGCTGTTCAACATTCCAGCGAGTGGCGAGGACGACCCACCGCACGGTCATTTCAGTGCCGATTATGAAGCTACAACGGGCCTGTGTGAGCCAGACTGCCAGAAGCTTGTGTCGTTCCTCGCTTTGCTGCTGCTGGTTGTCTTCGTGTCTTCAACAGAGCAGATGCCAGCTCTCATGACACTTCTGCGGTAGGGAAAAGGAAATTATGAATGCATCTCACTTACCTGAGGAGATGTTTTTGCAGTCTTTCTTTAGCAGCGTCACAAAGCACCCTTTTTCTCACCATCACTGGCAAAACTATGGCTAGACCTGAATATGAAACCAACATACTATTTCACAGGGACACTATTAATACACTTGTGGTCAGAAGTTCCATTATACGTTGACTGGAAATTTGAACTATCATTTCAAAACTTTGCTCACTCCTGGCAAATCTTTATTGGTAGTTGATCAGCACATCTATTACTGTGGAGTAAAATGTTCTAACTGATCAGTGACAAGCGAAAGAAAAGGAATGGTTGCCTGTCATGAAGTCTTACTTCTGATTAAGCACTTCACTTGGAGCATAAGTAAACCTTTGACCACAACTGTATAATAAAAGGAAAATTCGTCCTTGCACCCAGGGATCCTTGCTGCTGTAGAAAAACGGGTCAATAATATATCTATTGGGAGATCAATTGTGGCGAGACAGTCAAGTGTACATTGTACTCTTGAAGTTTCTGGTTTGCTGCGGGGTTCCTATGGAAAAAACAACAAGAAACATAATGGATGTTGCAACACTATGTATTATGTTGAAGTATACTATACTCCTTACAAAGTTTTCCTTGATTTTTTTTTTTCAGATGCGTGAAGCGGGAGGAGAGGCCCTTTGCAATCGGTCTGCAGTTTGTTATTCTGCGACTTTTTGGTGAGTGGCAAATTAAACAAAAAAACAAATAGATGTTGAATCAAAAAAAATTTTAGAAGATATTTGCATATAGAAACAAACAAGCCCCCTATCATGGACTGTGACACTCTGGATTGAAAAATCCTTCCTTAACAACCTAGGTATCTTTTTCAAATTTCATTTGAACAGGGTTCATTCCGTCGCCGGTATACTATGGAGCTGTTATTGACAGCACCTGTATACTCTGGGAGAAGGGGTGCAGCGGCAGCGATGGAGCATGCCTGCAGTACGACAATGGTAACTTCTTTTACCGCTATCTGGGCCTCTCCACGCTGCTGAAGTGCATCTCCATCATCATGGCTGTGCTGATCTGGCTGATGGTCCGGAGAATCCACTATCGTGGGCCAGTCATGACTCCCCTGCCTTCACCGGTGCCAACTGCTGCGTCGGATGACTCCGGAGTTGGTGCTACCGAGAATTCTGTGGAAAGCCAGGGGCACGGTCACCTGTCCAATGACATCTCAACACTTAGTCACTTCCGCTACCCCAACGAGGCTCCGGAAGGAGACATGAATTAGAGACAAACCCAAAAGTTGCACAAAGAAGGGAAGGAGAACTGAGAGAATGCGGATTTGAAAGACGGTTGCCTTCAATCTTTAAAGAGGAGAACCACCTTCTACATGTATGTCTAACAGAAAGCATTCATACATTGGAAGAGTACCCCATAATTTTATCTTTTTTTTCTATTATCATTATATATGGTATTTCATTTTATTCTGTTACATTTTAAGAGTGTACTCCCGTAACTTCACAAATAGCCTATAAATATCATTAATAGTAATGCTACCAAAGAAATACCCAGATTTTAACCAACGGATTTATCTTTCTTAAGTGCATGGCTCAGGAAACACTTTCAACCAATTTGGTGCCTAAGGTCATGGCATTTTAAAGCTGTCCGAATTGTAAATTTTAATTTCTTTTTTTGACGGAAAGGGAAACAGACACAGCTAGAGATGAAGTATGATTTAATATCTTGAGTATGACTGAATTTTTTTTCATAAAAGAAGCCAAATCCTGCTTCTTTGTCCTCTTGACATCAATCAGATGACATCATCACTGATTGGGATAATGTTGTTGGATATGGTTCTATGATGACCAGCTGGTCATGCATATAATCCTGAACGTTGAGGGCAGTGTTTCCCATTTCGTGTGATCATTCATTCCCAAAGTCTTTCAGATTAACTGAAATTACAGGGACTACATTCCTAAAAGCATAACAAAATAGGTGTGTTTATCAACGCTGTGCTTCATGTTGCTTTACATGTGAGTTAAAAATGAATAAAAATGTAGATTAGTTTCTTGGGTTGATGCCCGATTTAGAGGTGCACTTTTAGCCAGAGCATAGGTTTTGAACCTTTGTGTGATGTTCGTGCCAAAACAGTGTGCATGTATTTCAATGTGAAATATTTTAATGTGAGTACTATTTCAAATAATTCTTTCAATGAAAATGAAATAAATTTGTTGAAAATGCATACTGGTATTTGAAATTATGTTTCCACACATCAAGAAAGCGTGGCACCCCAAATACAAATTTCTAGTCTAAATTTTTCATTTACAGGATTTATCCCCATGAAATACATGTATCAAACAAAAATCATCTCCCAGCGAAGTGAACAGTAACAAATTAAATGAGATTTTTTACAGCATAAACCGAGTTTTAGAAGACAGACCTGAATTCATAGTATTGAAGTACATGTACGTGCTTTCACGTTCCAGCATGCACTTTTTACAAGTATCCTTTGTCACGCATGGAAGTTACCGATAATCCACCCACTGCAAGAACTGATCCTGCAATGCATATATTGGTAACAAATCAAATTTCAGGAACTGTGTAATATGAAAATTGATTTTGCACAATTCCAAAGAAAAAAATCGAAATTAATGAATTCGTACAAGAAATCTAGCACATAAAAAGAATCTGAAGATTCAAGGAAAACTTAAAAAATAAGTAATACCAAGAACTCCAATATGAGATTTTTATTCATTAATATCAAACAACTTCACAAAGATTATTTTACGGAATAAATACAAATGTGAAGAAATACCATATGGCATGATTTGGTATCAAAATATACAAAGAACGATTCATGTTGGTGAGTACAATAAATATAATTGCAAGTACTGAACTACTGTAATATTTTCTTCACAAACTGATAACTTCTGAATACAAGCTAATTTGACCGTTGTCAAATGTTTGTTGGTTTTTAACATAACTGTTACAATGATTAATATAACGATCAAAGATCCAACGCCAAGAAAACGATTTCCAACGTGGGGGCAGGTATGACATAAGCCATAAATTGGCAGATTCATTAACTCTGCCCCATTAAAGGTCTTGCCAAGAGTCAAAAAGGCGAAAAGATCCACCCAGCCCCCCCCCACCTCCACTGCAAGAGCCTTAATCGAGAGCATTAAACATTTGTGATTTTCAGCCTATGTAAGTACGTGTATGGAGGTGTGTAAAAAGTGCTACAGCATAAAAAAATAAAAGAAACAGTTTTACGGGAGTGATATATTTATGCTCCAGAAAACTAGATAAATTGACCACTTTTCAGATACCAAGTTTAACAAGAGAAGTAAAAATGAACAGAGTGATTTCCTGGCAGCATGCTTAAAATGCTAAAACATTTCCCAAGTTTTCCCAAAATCCAATGGGATTTTCCATTCTAGGAAGAAAACACTCACCTCTGTTTACCTACATTTGCGTATCAGTGCGCATTCGCGTCAAACCTTGCTGAAAAGGGTCACCCAAGCCACACCCTCCACGCCCACTGCATGTCTCCCCATAAAAGGCTGCCTAGAACTAAGACTCGTCCTAGTTTTTTTTTTTTTTTTTGAGGTCTCTTGATTTTATTTATTTGGAATAGGGAAGGATGGTAAAAAGAGGTGAGTGTTTTCTTACAAGAATGGAAAATCCCGTTGGATTTTTGGAACTCCATTACAGAAAACATCTCACCTTTGTTTACCTACATTTGCAGAGTAGCACCGTTAAGTAACAATTTGGGAGGGAAAGGACATGCAGGGTAACGAAGGTCTAAACTGAGCCCATTCAAATATGAAAAAGGTTGTTTAGACATACCCAGAAGCTGCCTTTCTGGGGTGTACAGGCTGCTGATTGGCCAACCTGCTTGAGGGTTTTCCCGCTCACGACACCCTATGCTTGAACCACATCCTTCACGTAGCATGAACTGAAGGTGATTGCAGGTCATTTTCATTATGCCTGAAAAAGAAACTCCAAGCTGGTGGACAGAGGATGTTGATGCGCTGCTTGTCTCCTGGGCACCTGATTTCGATCCTCAATATCGAGAGGGCTTACACATATTATTGCCTCCAATCTCATTTGAGCAATTGTGGTCACAGAGGCCGGGCGACGTAGTTGGATGGTCGTGATGAACAACTGCTTGATGTCACCTCATGGGGTCTGCAAATGAGCGAAGAATTGTGTGGAAGCTCTTGAACAGGGCACCACCATAAATCCCCCGCCATTGTTGAAATCACTGTCAACCTTGGGATGAAGGTACATACATGTATATCTAAGGAAAAGAAGCCGGTTAAATGAACTGTGGAAAGAAACCCCATGTTACTGAGGCATACGCCTCTCGGTTGCCGGTAAAGGTGGACTGGTTCTGTGGACTAGGTACAGAATTGGCCTCCTTGTGAAACTGTTCGGGCAGCCATCAAAAATACCGCTTTAAAGGTTGGTTGATGAAGGGTACGAGCCTCTGTTGGATCAATGTGAGACTTGGGATACAATGATGCCCTGATCCCCCTCAATGTTTGTAGGGGAAAAACCCCGATGACAGGTGAAGCTGAAGAATGGGGATCAATAGCCATCGTCTTGTACTACTTCGGAAAGTGGAGAACACAGCTACCACAAGCGTGCCTGTAGGGCTTTGCCGGTGTCGAGCTACCTAGGCGGAATCTACTTCCCAAAGTTTAGTTACATGTACTATGACTATGACAGCATCCAAGCACACAAATGAAGGGAGGCTCTATCCAGATGAGCCATTGGAGACTAAGGTTGGTTCAGGAGGTCTCAGCAGTTGAGGAGCCCGACTGGAGAATGAATAAATTATGCATGTAGGCTTATGAGGCAAGGGAACAAAGGCTGTTGTGGCCAAAATGAAGCAAAGTGAGCATTCTGGATAATTCTCTCTCTCATGAGTAACTTGATGTATTCATTATTACAGAGAGGGGAGGTGAAGGCATGAATTTCCCTCTCTGAGGTTGAGCAAAAATGAATGGATCAAACTGTGGAACATCCTTAATAACATTGTTTCCCACAAAAACTGGAAGTTTCCCTTATTGAATTCCCCTCACTGTGGTTGAGCAAAAATGAAGGGATAAAACTATAGGACATCCCTTAAACCTCTGTCTCCAACAAGCAAATGGCACAAGTTTCCCTAACTGAGATTAAGCAACAAATGAAGCGATCAATCTTTGGGAATGAAGATGCCCTGTGGTGAGGCCCCAACCGAAGAAGTCTTCCTCTGACCAGTGGATGGCTTGAAGAGAGAAACAATACCAAAATGACAAAGGTCCATCCTGTCTGCGGTCTAGAGGCAGAAGGTCTGGCAGAATTTGTTATCAAACAGAACAACAGGCTACAGCCATAGCTGTAAAAGGGCAAAGACCACTACGCCTCAAATACAACCTCACAAAATGCTGGAAGGGTAAGGGGGCCAAGTGAGATGGTACCCAGGCAGTTTTGAAAATGTGTGTGGTTGTCATCTCAAGAGGGTGGTAACTTTGATGTTGCCTCCCCCCCTTAACACTGTATAAAGTAAGCCTAGTAGTTATACTGAATGGCTGTACAAAAATAAACCAGTAAAGAAGGTTTGAGCCTTTACAAAGTACCTATTATAGATTGTGCTGTTGTATGGGCACTGTTGATTCCACTACTGATCGCAAGGAACCCAAAACTACCTGTGCTACATGTATCTTGTATGCACATGTTTTATGGAATGAATGGCAGGAAATGGGACGATGACAACCAAGACTCATGAAGGTAATAAAAAACGTGCCTTAAACAACCTAACTATACAGTTGACCATGCCTAAGAATTACAAGCAACTGGAGTCCTAATGTACAACTTGCACCAGTCAGGTAACCACAATGGGAACCCAAGGAGAAGAGGTCAACCCAGGTCACACATACATGAACATACAGCATCTAATCTCATGGAACCTGGGAAGTAGACGGAAACCTAGAGCTGTGCTAATGAAATTTGTTGGGAACATGCTCTCGCCAAGGAAACAACCTCGAGTAATAAGTATGACTGCAGGGAAAGGGAGCAAATTCTGTGAATGAACCTGTACAACTGTCCCTGCAACGTGGACATGCTGGGGAAGTGCAGGAAGACTAGCATAACACCTAGACATCCAAAGGCTATCGTAACTAAAGTACAGTGCAAAGCAGCCACTTAACAACACAGAAAAAAAAGTGGAAGGCAATCGGTAACCAACAGGGGATGCTGCGGGTCCAGCATTATGCACCACTGCGATATGAATGGCGTAATTTTACCTTGTTCAAGAAACACACTGAGCAGGAGGCGCCTACCCAAAGCCTATATAATTCTTGGTAGGGGAGGCGAGGCAGAGCAGGGGCTAGAGCTGCAATAAGGAAAGTGATTATAACTCAAAACAAGGGTGCGCAAGCTAAGGCACTCTACCTGAGCGCGACAAAACTTGCATCCCATGCGGCGTGCTGGTCAAAGTAGCTCCTGGAGCAGCCCTAACAGGGGGACGTAAAGGGCAAGAGTGCCAAGTTCTGAGAAAGTGAATGCCACGAACATACGGGCACGGAATGCACCCAAATTGAACATTGTGTAGCCCCCTGCATTGACATTTGCACTGACCAGTACAGTTGATAGTGGTTTTAAGCACCCCCCTATTTTTTTGAACACTGTTTACCAGTCTAATGCTATTTAGTACACAGCAGCAGTGGTTCCAACCAGTTACATAACACTTCCTGTAGTGCACTGCTGCCATGTGTGGGTGCCTTTGTTCTCTTGAGTCATTCTGACTCCATGCTTCAGAGCAGTAACATTGGCTCCACACCATAGCTTACAGTGTCCGTCTGATTTCCTCTTGTTTTACAGTGCTCTGGAGTCTTCTTTTTTTAATGTGCACTTCGTGGTAACCAATACCAGGTTACCGTGGGGTTGCAACATTTGGCGACCACGAAGGGACGGGTGTTGTTGTCCCTTGCGCCAACGGGGGATGATTGGTCGCACCCGCCCAGAGACATGAACCAAGGCGGCATGATATAGGAGGAGAAGAGACTGCCTGTGAAGCCACTACTTGCTGCACAAGGGTTGCTACTGGCTGAGAGAGGTGAAAGGCCACAGGGAGTTGACCAGGGGTACCAGCACAAGGGATTGAGCCAGCTGGACTGACCTGGAATCGCCATGGCAGAGTCGCCGCAAGAGCTATGTGGCCAGTTGATGCAGCAAGTTGGTCTGCTGTCACAGGCATCTCTGATAAAGACCTGTGACCATTTGGGGTTGACCAGCTCAGAAGATGACAGCCCCAAGTTGCTGCTGAGGAGGATCAACCGCTACCTGTTGAGCCATGAGTTGGAGCAGAGAGATGACGAGGGGATGGCCACCTATACGGAATTGCACGATTTCCTTGGGGCAATGAGTACCACTGGTGGATCCCAGACGCAGCAGCCAGAGGCATCCAACCCCACCCTCAACAACGTAGTGAATGGTGCCCCTACAGCAAATGCCACTACGACAGCAACCAGTGCCCCCACAGTGACGACGAGTTCAGCAGCAACCAGTGCCCCCACAGTGACTACGAGTTCAGCAGCAACCAGTACCCCCATAGTGACCACTAGTTCTGCAGTAACCAGTGCTCCTTCAGAAACCCCGCCCCCAGCAAGTCTCCTGAGCCTTACGAGAAGAGAGTTTAAAATCTCTGGTCAGATCGGGGAACCAGGTCAAAAAGACCGTCTGTCATTCTCGAGCCTGGCCCACCAGATTGAGAGAGGACGGGCCCGGGGACACTCCGAGCGGGACATCGTTGATGCAGTCATCCGTGCAGTTGTGCCGGGGTTGCCCTTGCGCAGCTACTTGGAGGGCAGGGCGAACCTGACATTGCCAGTTCTAAGACAGATCCTGCGGTCCCACTATCGGGAACAAGATGCCACCGAACTGTTCCACCGGTTATCCCGCCTTGCTCAAGATGGTCGGGAACCAGCCCAGAGCTTCCTGGTACGCACTATGGATCTGAGGCAGAAGGTTCTGTTTGCCAGTCAGGAGACCGGTTCTGGCCTCAAATACGACCCCACCCTGGTACAGAACATGTTTGTACATGCACTGCTAACTGGCCTGCGCAGCGATGCAGTAAAGGCGGAGCTGCGTCCTTACTTGCAGGATACCAGTATCACCGATGAGGAGCTATTTGCCAAGCTGAATCTTGCTGCAAGTCAAGAGGCAGAGCGACAGGAGAAACTGGGGACCAACAAAGGACGACCAGTCAAAGTAAGGGAGGTAACACAGAGTGACGCCCAGACACAACCAGGCAACAAGGGCAAAAGACAACCAAAGCAGGGCACTCTAACTTCAGACATCGCTGAACTCAAAGCTGGCATTGCAGAAATCGCTAATGTTTTGAGGGGAGCTCAGACAGCACCAACTCGCCAACCAGCAAACTGGAAGACCGTGGCAACACCTCGAGCACGGGGATGCCAACTCTGCCAACGGGATGGGAAAGGAGACACTTGTGACCATTGTTATAAGTGTGGTTCAAGCGAACACTATGCACGAGGTTGCCGTCGTGGAAAATATCTGCAGTCGGGAAACGCCCAAGGGTTGCTGCCGAGGGACGAGCAGTAACCAGATCTCATCCTCAACAGCAGTCCCAACCCTTCCAAGTTTCCAAAGTGTCATCAAAACAGCAGGTCAGCAAACTCGTTGGTGAGAGATGCCTGGTAAATTGTTGGATCAACAGTGTCAGGGCACGAGTGTTGTGGGATACTGGGGCCCAGGTATCTATACTCCCCACCGAATGGAAAGAATATCACCTCCCCAGTGTTCGCACAAGACCCCTGAGTGAACTACCAGGAACTGAAGACCTCGACTTGACTGCGGCGAATGGGACCAAGATACCATTTGAGGGTTGGATTGAGATTGCCTTCCAACTGATGTCTGGACCCAGTACAGCCATTAAAGTCCCGGTTTTGGTGACCTCTGGAACCAAGGGGGTCCCCATCATTGGCTATAATGTCATCAAAGAGATTGTCCAGAATGACTCGGGGGGAGTCTCACCCATCAACATTGTCCGAACGGCGTTCCCATCAATGAGAAGACATGAGGTTGAAGTCCTCGCTCACCTGATACGAGATGACCATGCAGAACAACAGGCAGATGTCAGGGTGGGCAGACAGAACATAACTCTCCCCAGCAGGTGCTATACCTACGTCACAGGCAGAGTACGATCAACCAAACCCATGGGGGAAACCACAGTCCTCTTTGAACCCACAGAAATTGACCAGTGGCCACCAGAGCTGGAAACTCCACCAGTGGTACTCCAGATAGCAGGAGCGACAACAAAAGTCAGGCTTTTGGTGCTCAACACTGCCACGTATGATGTCACGCTTAGAGGCCGTACCCTGCTGGGCACACTGAAGCCAGTAGACGATGTTCAGTCAGTCCCATTGGAGCCCACACATGAGAAGCAGGCAGAGAACATATGCTCCATCCATAATCATGCAGCCACCACTGCATGGATCCCCCCTGTTGACCTCAGCCACTTGACGGAGGAACAGCGTCATATGGCAACAGAACTGCTGAGGAAGGAAGCTGGTGCCTTTGCCAAAGATGACAATGACCTAGGGTGCATACCAGACCTTCAGATGCACATCAGACTGAAAGACAGCCAGCCGGTGCAGAAGACGTACATGTCTGTCCCTCCACCTCTTTATCGAGAGGTCAAGTCCTATCTTCAGGATTTGACACGACGTGGTTGGATCAGCAAGTCAGAGTCGCCTTATAGTTCACCAGTAGTCTGCGTCCCGAAAAAGGACGGGTCACTTCGTCTCTGCATAGACTATCGTGAGCTAAACGGCAAGACGATCACCGACAGACAACCCATCCCGAGGATCCAGGATGTTCTGGACAGTCTTGGGGGAAATGCCTGGTTCTCCACCCTGGACCAGGGCAAGGCCTATCACCAAGGATTCGTCGCTGAAGAGAGTCGTCCGGCAACTGCATTAAAACACCTTGGGGGCTGTACGAGTGGATACGCATCCCTTTCGGCTTGACCAATGCCCCAGCCGTCTTTCAGAGAGCGATGGAGACTTGTCTTGATGGTCTGGTGGGAGAAATTGCGGTTGTCTACCTAGACGACATCTTGGTCTACAGCGACACGTTCAGTGCCCATCTTGAACGTCTGCGTCAGGTGGTGCAGCGTCTGCGGGAACGGGGTGTGAAGCTAAAACCAGCCAAATGCAGCCTTTTTCAGAAGGAAGTTCGATATCTGGGAAGGATCGTCTCAGAGGAGGGCCACAAGATGGACCCTGTCGACATTGCAGCCATCGAGTCACTAAGACAAAAGAGTCCCAGTACGGTGGGAGGACTGAGACAGCTTCTGGGATTGCTCGGGTACTATCGGCAGTACATACAGAACTTCTCGAGCAAAGCGAAACCCCTCTATGAACTGCTCAAGAGCCCCAGTGATGAAAGGGAAGCCAAGCAGAATAGTAATCAGTGGAGGGGCACAAACAAAAGGACTGCCAAAAGGGGTGCTGGCCAGCCCTCATCACGACAGCCGATCACATGGGAACGTAAGCACCAGAATATCCTTGAGGACCTACTGAGCTGCCTCACATGCCCTCCAGTAATGGGATTTCCTGACCACGAGAAAGCGTTCATACTGCACACTGATGCTTCTCAAGATGGTCTTGGGGCAGTGTTGTACCAGGAACAAAATGGAAAGAAGCGAGTCATTGGCTATGGGTCGCGGACACTAAATGCAGCTGAAAAGAACTACCACCTTCATTCTGGCAAGCTGGAGTTCCTGGCCCTAAAATGGGCTGTGACACAAAAGTTCCGGGACTACCTATACTATGCTCCACACTTCACGGTATACACTGACAATAACCCCCTGACATATGTCCTCTCAACGGCCAAGCTCAATGCAACAGGACACAGGTGGGTGGCTGAACTTGCCGATTTTCGGTTCACAATCAAATACCGCCCAGGGAGGAACAATGCCGACGCAGACACTCTGTCCCGACAACCACTGGATATTGATGAGTTCATGGCCAAGTGCACTGAAGAGACAAGCACAGATAAGATAAAAGCAGTAGTTGAGGCCGTCAGTGCTTCCAGAGCTGGTTGTTGCCCGTGGATCTCCGCCATCACCGCGATGACGTGGAGCCCAGATGAAAAGGTGACAGTCACCCAGGGTATAAGCAGGGAGGACCTGAAGCAAGCGCAATGTGAAGACCGCTGTCTGGGGCGTGCTATGGAGTATGTTAAAGGGAAGCGTCGCCCAAGCCGACAGATTGCAGCACAAGAACCAGCTGACGTACAAGCATACCTCAGAGAGTGGTCCAAACTACAGGTGGATGGTGGTGTTCTCCTTCGAAAGTGTGGCAGGAGGTCTCAGCTGGTTCTCCCTCAGAAACTACGGTCAATGGTATACAGAGAGTTACATGAGGAGATGGGACATCTTGGTGCAGAGCGAGTTGTCAACCTGGCCCGAGATAGGTTTTACTGGCCGGGGATGCAAAGAGACATCGAGCACTACATCCAGAATGTTTGCCGGTGTCTTCAACAGAGGAAACCAAACCAACCAGCCAGAGCACCCCTGAAGAGCATTGTCACCACAGCCCCATTTGAGTTAGTCTCTGTGGACTTCATCCATCTTGAAAGGAGCGTCGGTGGTTACGAGTACATTCTGGTCATTGTTGACCATTTTACTCGCTTCGCTCAAGCCTACCCAACAACAAACAAATCTGGCCGGACCGCTGCAGATAAGATATTCAATGATTTCATCTTGAGGTTTGGTTTCCCCCACAAACTGCATCATGACCAGGGGCGAGAGTTTGAAAACAACCTGTTCCGGAGGCTGCAAACCTTGTCTGGAATCTCTCCATCACGGACCACACCCTATCACCCAATGGGGAATGGTCAGGTGGAGAGGTTTTACCGGACACTGCTGGGGATGTTGCGCACTCTTCCGGAAGATGAGAAGTCGCGCTGGAAAGATGCTGTCAACAAAGTTGTCCACGCCTACAACTGTACACGCTCCGAGGCCACCGGATTCTCACCGTTCTTCTTGCTGCATGGTCGCAATCCCCGTCTCCCCATAGATCTGGCTTTCGGCCTGTCTAATGATGACTTCGGAACTAAGGATCACCAAGAGTACAGCAGAGTCTGGCAGAAACAAATGGCAAATGCTTATGAGAGGGCACGACAAAATGCAGTTAAGTCGGCCGCCAGAGGGAAACAGCAGTTTGACAAGAGGGTTCACAGCACGGTCCTGCAGAGTGGTGACAGGGTGCTAGTTCGGAACCTGAGTGAAACCGGTGGCCCGGGGAAACTGCGAGCTCACTGGGAGAAGGAAATCTACGTCGTTGTTGAGCGGAAGGCAGTAGACTCTCCTGTATATGAGGTCCGACCAGAAAGCGGGAGGGGCCGTCACCGGACCTTGCACCGAAATTTGCTCCTACCCTGCACCGATCTTCCAGGCGAGTACCAAAACACAGCCAAGTCACGTTGCCGACAGCAGACTGGTACCGGGGGGCGAGCCAGGCAAGCTTGTCAAGGAAAAGATGTATCAGGCAACTCGGACTCTGATAGCTCTGAAGATGAACTTTTGGTCTGCACACCACCCGAAGTTGCCCCAACACTGAATGTAGAGGCCCCGACCTTCATTCCAGGGAGCAACCTGCAGCCGCAGAACAACAAAAATGGTGGCGACCAGTTCAATCTAGCTGCAGATGTCAACGATGAAGCCATCCATCCGGTATCAACCTGCACACCGAAGCTCCTGACACAAGCTGATCCAGTCAGTCAACCAGCTGCTACCCCAGTCCCAGGGGCCGACTCGGAACTTGCCATCGCCCTAGAACATGCAGCTGATCCACCTTCTCCTGCCACCCCAGAGCCGCAGACTGATCCAGGTCCTGATGTCCATTCAGACTTGGGGATGCATTTATGCCCGTCCCCCACCCGGGACCCAGTGATGGATGCACCCCCTCCTGCTGTTCAACACCAAACAATGTGTCAAGCTCCAACCCCTTCCTCTGAGCCAGATGATGCTGCAGCGGACACCAAAACTGACCAGCCGGCAGATGTTCCGGAGCAGCCTGCTGGACCATATGGAGACTACACAACTGAGCCTGAACCGCAGGTTAATCCAGATTCTAGACCAGCAAGGGACAGGAGGCCACCTCAGCGTCTGACCTATGAGCAGTTGGGTCAACCCCAGCAGCAGCCAGAAAGAATCAGCGAAGTCAGAGCCCATGACCCCCGCTAAGGTCTTCAACTTCCAGTTTGGCCCATGTGCATGACCCCACCAGCTGTGACTCCAATGATGTGGCCCCAATACCCCATGCCATGGCCACCACATGTGACACCATGGAGTCCACAGCAGATGCCGGTGTATCCATGGCAACAGCTGCCACCCACTCAGCAGTCCTGACGATACAACCAGGATGGACACTTGTCAACAAACTGTAGTTGATTTTCAGGACATGTAGACTAGTGACTGCCCATGATACGCGTATTGGTTTTTTTGGTGACGAAGAAATGTTGAGGACAACATTTATTTTTTCCAGGGGAGAGTGTAGCCCCCTGCATTGACATTTGCACTGACCAGTACAGTTGATAGTGGTTTTATGCACCCCCGTATTTTTTTGAACACTGTTTACCAGTCTAATGCTATTTAGTACACAGCAGCAGTGGTTCCAACCAGTTACATAACACTTCCTGTAGGGCACTGCTGCCATGTGTGGGTGCCTTTGTTCTCTTGAGTCATTCTGACTCCATGCTTCAGAGCAGTAACATTGGCTCCACACCATAGCTTACAGTGTCCGTCTGATTTCCTCTTGTTTTACAGTGCTCTGGAGTCTTCTTTTTTTAATGTGCACTTCGTGGTAACCAATACCAGGTTACCGTGGGGTTGCAACATTTGGCGACCACGAAGGGACGGGTGTTGTTGTCCCTTGCGCCAACGGGGGATGATTGGTCGCACCCGCCCAGAGACATGAACCAAGGCGGCATGATATAGGAGGAGAAGAGACTGCCTGTGAAGCCACTACTTGCTGCACAAGGGTTGCTACTGGCTGAGAGAGGTGAAAGGCCACAGGGAGTTGACCAGGGGTACCAGCACAAGGGATTGAGCCAGCCGGACTGACCTGGAATCGCCATGGCAGAGTCGCCGCAAGAGCTATGTGGCCAGTTGATGCAGCAAGTTGGTCTGCTGTCACAGGCATCTCTGATAAAGACCTGTGACCATTTGGGGTTGACCAGCTCAGAAGATGACAGCCCCAAGTTGCTGCTGAGGAGGATCAACCGCTACCTGTTGAGCCATGAGTTGGAGCAGAGAGATGACGAGGGGATGGCCACCTATACGGAATTGCACGATTTCCTTGGGGCAATGAGTACCACTGGTGGATCCCAGACGCAGCAGCCAGAGGCATCCAACCCCACCCTCAACAACGTAGTGAATGGTGCCCCTACAGCAAATGCCACTACGACAGCAACCAGTGCCCCCACAGTGACGACGAGTTCAGCAGCAACCAGTGCCCCCACAGTGACTACGAGTTCAGCAGCAACCAGTACCCCCATAGTGACCACTAGTTCTGCAGTAACCAGTGCTCCTTCAGAAACCCCGCCCCCAGCAAGTCTCCTGAGCCTTACGAGAAGAGAGTTTAAAATCTCTGGTCAGATCGGGGAACCAGGTCAAAACCGTGGGGTTGCAACAATTGTATGGAAGGCACCTAAAGATTGTGCATGGAACACACTGAAAAAGGTGCAACCAAATATACTACGAATGGTCTCCACATGTCAAGTCACCGAATGAACACAGGAACCCTGCCCGAAGCCTTGAACCGGAGGGTCCAAATCAAACCAAAATGTGACACCACAGAGTAGGAAAACACAGTGCTGCCAGTTAAATTTGAGTATGTGAGTCCATATAGACTGAAGCTCTAAAGGGCAAAGGTGACTAATGACAACAGCTTCTGTGGAATTAGAATTATTGCAGCTGGAGAACATTAAATAATCTTCCAAACCTGAAGTAGTCTTGAGACTGTACATGCATGTACATGTAGTGTATCGGACTGTCATGAAGCAATTCTGAGTAAGGAACCACAAGTATGTAGGGGAAGGTCGTGATCAATTAAGGAGCAAACTGGGCTCATGAGAAGGTCGTAAAAATGAAATCTAAGGGACTGGAAGTGGTCGGGGCTGACCACACTAACCTCCTGGACTGACCACACTAACCTTCTGGAAGTGCACAGATATTTTCTTAGAAATTGGATGGGAATAAGATGGGTTATAAAAAGGAGGAGAGAGTGGGGAAGAGGGTCTTCGAGATTTTGACTTGCTATGTATCACATCTGCTAGCACTACTGTAGAAATAAATAAGTATACATGTAGATTAGCAGAAATGCTTGATCGTGTGAGTTCGTCAGAAGTACAACGGTTTCGTCGTAAAGAAGATGAAACTACATTACATTGTGGCAGCGGTAAAGAGTCAGTCAGATAATCACAGCCACCACTGAAGAAATGCTCAACCGGTTGTCTGAGCTAAGACAAGACTGAGAAATGGACACATTCATAGCACTGTGTGGTGAACGAGTTTTTTGCAGTCTTCTGCTATAAACTTTGAGCACCGTACTCAGCCTGATGTCTGTGATGGTTGAGATGGTGATGGTGAAGCGTACAGCACGGATGCTACTGATGATGCCAGAGTTGTTCCATTAGTGGACGCCAAGCCAGGGAGTGAGCCGTCTGACGGGGGAGCTGTGGTTGAAGACGGAGACGAAGAAGGCATGTCTGCCAGCACAGATGACAAAAATTGTGATCCCGCAGAATCTAAAGATGGAGTGCTGAGGAGGACGGATGGCAGCCGAGCATGCTGAAGTTGACCACTGAGTTCTGATGTATTTGGGTATGGTGAGTATGATGTATTGAATATATGAGAACAAGTCTTGAAATTTTGAGATACATGTGACATGTGTAAGTAATCTAACATTGCGTAAGAAGTTAAGTGTAGTTGCTTCTATCAAAGTTGTTTCATAAATCTTAGTAGTACAGTTCATGATCTTCAGCATGCCCCAGCTTCGTTCGTCCACCAAGGCACATACCATGGAAACTAATCAAAGTGAAATTCCCAGTGATCAACAACAACCTGGGGCGAGTTCAAGGCCAAGTAGTACAGCCCAGTTGAAAATGATCAGATTGTATTGAGTGGAATTACACCAGCTGGTATTCCAGATGGTCTCCCACCAGAAATGTGGCTGGAATATCTTCATATACAGTCTCAGTATTCAAACGAAGCAAATGGAATTGGCACATGCACAAGCTCAAATGCCACCAAACATTGGCACACCTGGGTTCCAGGGACATTGTAGCTCTGACAAGATTAGGGTCCCAAAATTGAGAGACTCTGACGACATTGATGTTTATCTCAAGGCATTTGAGAACCTTGCCCACATGAATGGCTGGCCTGATGCACAGTGGTCGGCGAGGTTGGTACCCGAATTAACAGGGAAAGCTAGAGAGGCATATGCGGCATTACCTGCAGATGAAGCAGTTGATTATCATGTCCTTAAGAAAGCTATTTTCGATAGATATGAGATCAAAGCCAAAACATATCGCACAAATTTCCGTCAGCGTGCATGATAGGGCATGGAAACTGTTCGCGACTGGGTCAATGAACTTTCCCATCAATTCACAAATTGGTTGAAGTTCGCTGAGATCGATGGTTCAAACCCATTAGATATTATTGATTTAATGGTCATGGAACAGGCACTCAACAAACTGCCTTATGACCTTAGACTCTATCTTAGGGATAAAAACCCTAAAACTTGCAAGGAATTATCAGGCATGGCAGATGCCTATGTAGCTAACAGGGGGGGTTCAGAACACTCGCATAAAGCCGATTTGTCAAAAAGTATGTGGCGATCTAGAAATCACTATTCTGGTCACAAGAGTGACTTTGGAAGTAGTAAGAAGTAAAATTCCAGTGAGCAATCAGGAATGACTTCAGTAGATGGCATAAAAGTTGGTGGTACTGATACTGATGGACCCAGTACCCACAAAAACAAAAGAGGTTATATGCAAGGGAGTAATGGTTGTGCGGGATCCAAGTATATTCCACTTAGTGAGAGGCAGTGCTATCACTGTCATGAATATGGACATATAAGTCCCTTTTGCCCTTTAAGGTCGCAAGCCAATCAGGGTAGTAGTAGTAGTAGTCTGACGCAAGTAGAGGAAACAGCATCCAGAACAGAAAACCTTAAGTTTCGCCAAAACAAGTCACTGACTAAAGGGGCGAATACAGATATGAAGTACGTGTAGTTCCAGGGGTTCGAACAGCGGTAAATGACCCCGTGGAAATTCAAATTCAAAAGTGTATGCTTGACGGTACTGTGGAAGGCGAGCAGGTCCGAATATTGCGAGATTTGGCTTGCACACAAACAGCAGTTAAGGCGACGTTAGTACCAGCCAAGTGTTATATGCCAGGTAGGCATGTCACACTCCGTGGAGTAGGAGGACAAGTGACTGCACCTTTAGCCTTAGTAGACCTGAAATGTTCCATAGTTTCAGGAAAAGTAGTAGTTGCAGCTCTTGGCGGGCTGGAGAGAGATGTCTTGTTAGGACATGATCTCGATGAAAGTTGTGGAGAAATCCTAGCTAAAGAAATGCGTGTTTTGACCAGAGCACAGGCTCAGACAGAGTTAGAAGATTAAGTGGCAGGAGAATATGAATTAATGTCCAGTGATATTGAAGTACAACAGATCGCTGGTGAAGTACACAGTACAGATGGTAATGATGTTGGTGATGTACAGGTAGATAAACTGGGTAAGCATAGATCGTCTTCAAGTGCAAATAGTAAGAGTAAAACCTTGAATGGCAATATAAACACATCAACAGTTGAGTACACAGATGACGAAACCTTAAGAAACTCTCCAGTTTGGCAGAACAGCCTTAATCAACTTGCAACACAGTGATGAGAGTTTGCAAGGCATTAGGGACAGGCTAGTTCCTATGAGTGAGGTGGAAAAACATGGGGTGTGCTTTTATGATAGGGATGGATTGATCATGCGCAAATGGGAGAGGAAATCTTATCCAAGTGATATTGTGCATCAGATAGTGCTTCCGCAAAAGTGTAGGCTAGAAGTACTTCAGCTGGCACATGATGCTATTCTAGCAGGCCATTTGGGGGTATCCAAAACCAAAGATAGGGTACTCTCACATTTTTACTGGCCAGGTATATTCAAACAAGTTGCCGACTACTGTCGCAGCTGTCAAGTTTGCCAATTCACTGATAAGACAAAAAGTCCTCGTAAACACCCACTGTGCAATCTGCCATCATTCAGACTCTATTCAAGAGGATAGGAATTGACATTGTAGGTCCTTTCCCAAGATCCATAAAAAGGAATAGTAACCTGTTGACAATTTCTGATTATGCGACATTATATCCCGAGGCTATCCCTTTACCAAATATTCGGGCTGACACGGTAGCAAATGCCCTGATCCAAGTATTTTCAAGAGTGGGATTGCCAAAGGAAATTGTGCATGACCAAGGTACAAACTTCATGTCTCAGATCATGAAAAATATGTGCAAGAGTCTAGGGATACAACAAATCCCTACAACACCATACCATCCACAAACCAATAGTTTGACTGAACGCTTTCATGGCACGTTAAAGAACATGATCAAAACCCTAGATGACAAACAAATGAAAAGATGGGATGAATACATCCCCCATTTCTGTTTGCATACAGAGAAGTACCTAGTAAGGCTACTGGGTACTCCCCATTTGAGTTGTTATATGGGAGAAAAGTGAGGGGTCCACTGACTTTGATTACAGAGCAGTGGACAACAGATGATGACCCATCCCTAGACATACATGTACATGTAGTTCAGTCCATGATAGATATCAAGCACAAGATGAACAAGTTGATGGCTAAAGCTACAGAAAATGTAAAAAAAGTCGGAGTAAAATGAAGGAATACTAGACAAAAATGCTTCCCCAAGGATATTAGAACCAAGGGATAAAGCGCTATTGTTCCTACCGATGGGAAAATCCAAGCTTGAGAGCAAATGGCAGGGTCCATTCGTGATTTTGAGGAGAGTTAATGAGACAAATTACGAAGTCAAACTGCCTAACAAACGCAAGTCAGAACGAATCATCCGTGATGAAGCTGTGGTATGATAAAGATCATGAGAAACGAATGGCAGAATGCCACCGTATTATTGCTGAGATTGACTCTTTCTCTGTTCATGACAACAATGATGTAATTGAGCAAAAGGATGACATAGACGGAAGTATGGATATAGGGTTGAGTTACTATCAAACCCAGACATGGCAAGATGTGTCTATTGCTGACTCATTGACACCTACCCAAAGAGAAGAAGTGTTATCTTTACTTAAGTCGTACAGTAGTGTATTCTCAGATGTTCCAGGGAGAACATATTTAGTAAAAAGTGAAATCAAACCACAAGGGCCACAACCGAGAAGACACAGAGTGTATCATACTCCGTAAGCACTCAAAGATAAAGTTCAAAATGAACTTCAGAGTATGCTAGATATGGGAATAATTGAACCAATTTCTAGTTCTTACGCATCACCAATTATTGCTCCACGAAAAACTGATAAGCAGATTCGAGTTGTCACAGATTTCAGGCCGCTGAACAAAGTTACGGATTTTGACACGTACAATGTATGAGATGCCTAGAATTGATGAAATTCTGTAGGATGTAGCGGGTGCAAAATTCATATCCACTATCGACTTGACAAAGGCCTTCTATCAGGTTCCATTGGATGAAAAAACGAAAGAGAAATCATCCTTTGTGACACCTTTCGTTCAATTTTGTTACAATGTGTTGCCCTTTGGTATGCAGAACAGTAGCAGTACATTTCAAAGATTGATGGATACCGTTCTTGCTGGTTGCCAAGGATATGCCAAGGCATACATCGATGACATCAGTGTTTACAGTCGCACATGGGAGGAGCATATGTTCCATTTAAGAGAAGTGTTGTGCAGATTAGCAGAAGCAGGCTTAACAGCTAAACCACTCAAATGTAAAATGGCTTATCCAAAGGTTGTATCTTTGGGTCATATCATTGGTGGTGGTGTCATACAGCCACTGACAAATAAGATAGGATTGGTAAATTTTCCCAGGCCTGTGACCAAAACACAGGTCAGAGCATTTCTGGGCCTATCAGGGTACTACAGGAAATTTGTACCACACTATGCTACACTAGCAGTTCCATTGGTGGAACTCACCAAAAAGAGTGCGAAAAAGAAGCTGGCATGATTGAAATTTACCTACATGTACTTCTGTCATCACTGTAAGTGATAGATTAGCCAGCTAAGGAAAAAGGAGGCCATCTCGATCAGCATATAAATGACAGGAGAAAGGGCTCCAACCACCTACCCCTAAGTGTCAACGGGGGGAACGGATGTCGATTCGACCATGATCCAACGAGTGGGAGCGAGGCCGTGAACGGGTGCGAACACAGCGCTGAAGTCCTGTGCGGGGGTAGGCCTACTGCTGGGACGGGTAGCATAGTATGGCATGCGGCAGAACGATGCCGAGAAATGGTTCCACGATTCGGAGAGACAGTTACATCGTGGGCTATTTGCAAAGGGTGAAGGCATCTGCTGGAGAAAACGAGAAAACGATGTAGTTCTTGGGAAACAATGCTGAAAAATCTGGATGCTCGTAGTGCTGACGGGCTACAGTCGTTTGAAGAGTAAGACCAAGCACTTGGATGAGAACGAAGTTGAAGCTGCTGCGTCTAACCTGTCTCTGCAATACAGTGTTGGAGGTCTCGAGACCGTCTCGAGACCTTTTTTTGAGGTCTCGGTCTTGGTCTCGGCCTACAAGAGTCTCGGTCTCGAGAGGGTTGGTCTCGGGAGGACTGGTCTCGGTCTTGGTCTCGGATGCCGAGGTCTCAGGTCTCCCACCCGAGACCTGCCGAGACCATGACAGAAATGCAGACAATGTGCGTCAACAATTCACGCTCGGCCGCGGCAAAATCACGTACCCGTCGGCAGCAAGCAGTGAAGACGAATGTATAGTACCTGCCAAAATTCCACGACTCTTGGCAAAGTACAAGAAACTGCGCAACAGGAACAAGAGTGGCGATCCTACAACATGTAGAATGCAACTGCTCCGGTACTTGCAACAAGTCCAGGAAAC
The DNA here is from genome assembly GCF_054643075.1 of Acanthaster planci. NCBI lineage: Eukaryota > Metazoa > Echinodermata > Asteroidea > Valvatida > Acanthasteridae > Acanthaster > Acanthaster planci. Next base: position 12,900,277 of record NC_141779.1, on the reverse strand, counting down.
TGACATTGAAGACAGTCCTCTTAAATTTTGGCAGCAGCATCACAGCAAGTATCCCTCACTGAGCAACCTTGCACTGTCGCTTTTGTCAGTACCAGCTTCAAGTGCTCTAGTAGAGCGTGTGTTTAGCACAGGTGGAATCATAATGCGCCCCCACAGAGCCCGAATTTCAGCTAAAATGCTGGAAATCCTCATGTTTCTTAAGTGTAATCAAAATGTGTCATGCTTCAAATAGAGGAGAGTGCATTCATCTTAATGACCCTTTTACACAGTTGGTGAGTCAGGTACTATCTGGATAGTACAATTCTTTGTTAGAAACTTAAATTGTGGTCGTCTTGTGTTTTTCTTCACTCTTGTTCCAAACAAAGTGTCAGGAAAGTATTCTTACGGTAGAATGTTTACACATCAGTGAGGAAACTTGGATTGGTAAAATCATGATTTTTATATACATGTACATGTACTTTTAATAGAGAACTGCCCACTATGTTGTGTGACCCTTCTAACCTGTCCATTGATCATTACAGAGTATAACTCATAAACTGAACTCACACACACCTTTTGGCATAGTCCGAGCAACTCAAACCCCACGTTTTGCCTGTTTAAACATTTGAATATGGCCCGCCCACATTAATTTTGCTGTGCATGTACATATGGAACACAAAAACTCTGTACATGTACATGTTTAATGTACGATTATGCCGTATACTCTATACAAAATTCTATAGCATCGGCAGTCCATGCTTTCATGGTCAAAATAACTGCTGTTTTTTCCCAGAGTTCAAATAAAACTCTTTCATGGAATATTGAATATGTTGTGTGCTTTACATGTAAAATTTGCACTTAATTTTGCTGTTTAATGCCAATTGCCCACCACGTTTACCATTAATGAACTACATGTAGGCCTATATATTGTATATGTTGTGCAAGGTCTAGGTCATCTTGGTCTCGAAGTTCTGGTCTCGGTCTTGAAAGAGCTGGTCTCGGTCTTGGTCTCGGTCTCGAATACCTTGGTCTTGGTCTCGGACATAAAGGTCTCGACTACAACACTGCTGCAATAAAAAGATTGTCGTCCATGCGGCTGAAAATGTGCAGCCGACTTGAGGCGGTGGTGGTGCCCCGGGCCTCTGTGACCGAGCGGGGGTGGCCGGACGTTCAGATGACTGTGCTGCATCGAGTGCCGGGCCCCACTGTTCCACACACACCTGGACGTTGGACTCCGCTGCGGACATGTGCTCACGTATGCTACCGAAGGTGTGCGGAACCTGCCGGTGAGAAGCCCTGTTAGGTGCCGTTTGCAGGCTCGGCCTGGGAATTTCAACTCGTTACACAGCAGGGTAGACTCAGTCAACACGTTGGAAATGACATGCTTGGAGGGCCAATCAGGCTTGGAGGAACTGGGGGATTTGCCTGGAACGTGGCTTGATCTATTGATAGAACTTCCAGTCCTGTGTCGGGTTTTGGTAGTCTCTGCCATTTTTACATAGAGAAAATAGCGAGGTTGCGTGTAAACGTGAAACTCTATTGTACACTAAATTCACAATAAAAAAACTAGGATGAGTCTTAGTTCTATGCAGCCTTTAACGGGGGACATGCAGTGGGTGCAGAGGGTGTGGCTTGGGCGACCTTTTTCAGCGAGGTCTGAGATGCTTTCTGTAATGGCAAGACTAGTCCTTTGACTTCATTTGAGAAAACGAATTTTTAGTCTCTTTGTCTACAGACCTCCAAATTTATTAAAAGGACAACCATAAAAGCCAACAAACCAAGTCTTTAGAAGTGGCTTGGTGTCCGGCCCAAGAGTCGTTTAGGAATCAGCCATGCTGACGGTTTTCACATTTTCTGTGTGGGCGTTTCTCCGACAGCAACCTGTTTAGCTATCAACCAGAAATGTCGTTACCGCATGTACATAGTACATGTACATATGCAAACAGAACACAGGTACTGTCGAACCAGCTCTAACATTGTATTCACAGATTGAATCAGAAGTCGTTTGCCTTGGTCGGGACTGTCTGTGACACCTCCACGTGAAAGATTAACGTGAGCGCTGTCGTTTGACAATCTCTGCATTTCTTCCGTTTATGAAACAGTCTTGGGTTTACGATTGAATTCAACTCTGACGCAACCACAAACGTCTTGCATGTGAACATATTACTGATATTAATCTTAATACATAACTTTTACAATCCGTTCCATCTCAGCGAAAAACACAGTAGGGGCCTCACTACTGCACGCGTAATGATTTCAGACAAGTTTCTGGGAGAAAACACACGAAAAACTGCAAAAAATCACTTGTACTTCTTGTACAAGATTGCACAGGGTCACTGGTCACTTTCAAATATAGTCATTTGCCAAGGTTTAGGACCAAACATACAAAATGCATTAACCTGAAGAAAAACCAAACTTTAATCAGTTATGACAACTTATGCTTATTTTTAATGTGTAACTCTAGTATTTGGTTGAACAGCTATTTGACTACATTTGACTACATGCCCAGTGACAGAAATACCCATAAAATTCAAGGTGGTCTTAAACTTTTGCAAATGGCTGTCTATTAAGTGCAGAGATATAACTGATGACAGAAAATGAACGTTTCTGAAGCAGCGCTTAACTTTGCTCTGCACTTTTCTCTAAAGTATCACAAAAATTTCGTTTCTAGAATACATTAAATTGAATATTTTTCAGTGGAAATGATACTTCCTTGCCGGTTTTAAGTTGCAGTACGTCTTCTTCATCTCGTCCGATTCTGGTTTTTTGGTCTCAATGAACCTCTCTCCTTTTGTTGTCACCGTCTGGCTGTTAATGTAGCGCACCATCTTCTTTTTCTCCTGGAATGTAATAAGGGGCGAGATGTGTAATTCAAAGGAAATTTCTTCAATTTTCCACAGACAAGGTACAGCACCTGTTGTAACAAAATGGTGATAGTCTGCTATGCCTGATTATCAAGCTAGGAATTGCAGTGTGCATATGTATGAAGTAAAACGTGTTTAGGCTGAGAAAAGCCCCCAAAAGTTTTTTTTATTTCAGGTGTGTTCTTTTACCAAAAACAGAAAGTTTTAGGAAATTAGAAACTCTTAAAAATAAGAAACCCTGAAAGGGTTTTTGGAGCGAAACTGTGGGAAAAATCGAAATTGCAGAGTTGGGAGTCTCTATTGCTGGAAACTCTACAGAATATAAAAAGGTTGAGAACAAGTAACTCTCTTCAGAAGAACCTGTGGATGAATAGACAACCATCCAGCATATGGAGCTTAGTAGGAATTTCAGAAGGAAACTGAATGTCCAAACCTTTTTGGGTTCCATGGGCCTATGATTCTTGCTATCCTCGTCTGTGTCAACGTATCCATATTTCTCCAACACAGATTCCTTTAAATTTGTCTCATTTCTCACACATGACTTCTGGACTACCACCTGCAACAGTAGAAAAATAAAGTGAATGAAACAGGAACAACAGAAGGCTAATTGGGAAGAATCGCACTGCATCCTGAGAAGTTCATACTGTGGCACTTCATCAATCAATCATGCATATTCTTGATCTATATATACAGTCCCCACTTTCACAACCAAATGTTGCAAGTCCCATTTTTGTGACTACATGGGATGCCACAATCAATATAGTTTTACTCACATCAATTGAAATAAGCCTTTTGCGAGTTAAACTTGAGTACTATCAGATACAGTGAGTTATCTGATTGCACATACACTGTAAATAAAACAATTTGAATTCCCCAGACTAAAGACACTGTTGCTGTACCATGTGATTTAGGGCAAGCTTTTGCCAAGTAGCCATCATCTCTGGAATGGACTGGTTCCTTTGTGCCGTGCACATCCATAAAAAAGTGTATTGGTCCAAGGCATCTATTACGTATTACTAAGCAAACACCTGGATTCACGAGGTATAGCAAGTGTCTTTAGTGAGAATTCAAATTGGTATGTTCACTTGAACTTAAAGAACCCTGTGTATTAGATTTTTTTCAAATTTAACTTGCAAAAGGTTTATTGTAGGCATCCCCAACGGCCGGCAAAGCACAGTAGCAGGTTACACGTCATACGGGTGAATATGTTGATCCCCAATGTTGATCTTGTATTGTTCGTTGTTTGTCCCGTCCGATTGTTTCATTTTGTCCTGTTTTGTTCAAGGCATGTCTATACAAAACCTAGTCTTCCTGATTAATGCCTCCATTATTGCCATGCAGCTTTTTTCCTTTTTGTCTGCTTTATTTTGTTTTTTATTCCAAAATTGCAGCATTATCAACAGAACCACAAACATGTACAGTAAAGGTAATCCTTTCACACTTCTCACACTGTGAAGTTGTAACTCACTGGGGTTATACTGCTTTGGTCCTCGAGTTTGCCAGACTCCTGTAGGTTGAGCAAGACCTGTGAGGCTTGCTCCAGGTCCCCTTTGGCGATGGACAGACACTGCCTGGCCTGTAGCTCAGTGGAGCTGGGGAACATCTCCCTTAGCTGCTGGATGGTCTCTTCACAGTCTGAAGTCATGGATTCTTGCTTGCCCTGCCAGTTCAAAGATCAACTGCCATCACCAACGGAAGACTTTTGAGATGCTCGGTGGCCCTACTAAGCATCTCAAAAGTATCCTGTTGAGATGTCTCCCGCATATATTGGTCATATCATAAAAACCAACTTCTTGAGTTAACCAACAGAGTAAAACATGCAAGAAAATGTTATTTGAATACATCCTGAATCTCGGTGTGTGTTATTTTTTTAACGGTTGCTTGCATTCATTCAGTTGTCTTTCATCTTTAGCTATTTTGCAAAATTGATCAGGCAAGCATAGTCAGCATGACAGCCACCTCTATTCAAAGGGGCCACTGGTACATTAACCCTAACCATGCTGAACCGAACAAGGTTATGTAGGATTTCAATGGTCCCTAGAGGGTTAGGGTTAAAATGCCCACCGTTTTCTGCACCTTAAGTGGTGGATGTGTTTACATGTAAATAGAAATTTTCATGAAGAATCCAAATTCATTTTGTTCACACAGAACATAGGAACGTCTGCGGAGACCAACTGTGTTGAACTTAAACCTGACCACTGCACATGCTCTGAGGGAGACAAATACATGTACATGTAACACTTTCTGGGGGGAAAGGGTCTCAAAGTAGTGAAAATTATGAGAACAAACACTGAACAAATACATGTATATATATGGGTCAGTTTTCGTGGCATTTGGCAGGATTTGGAAAGTTAGCTGCAGCAAGGCAGGAAACATCTTTCAAATCAATTTTTACATGTTTTCTAAAAATGCCCTTGTCCATGAACCCCTTGACAATGGGAATTTCTTCCCGAAAGCCGACTCCAAGAATCCCAGCCTCGCTTGGTCACGAAGGCCACCTGCAAATCCACTAATTCTCGGTTTGTGGCCCTGCGTGCTCTGCACATTTTGAATTACACGGTGACAATGCTGACTGTTCGGTGGCATGAAGCTCTACTCACGCTTCCACAATCCCGTTGCCTCTTTTCAAAGTGGGGACTATTGTGAAGCTGGTGATTATGATGCAAATTCGGTCTTTCCATTTCGGGGCAACAAACAAAAGCCAATCACTATCTATCCAAGAGCCAGGGTCTGCCTTCTTTCACTGTGTTCGCTCAAGCATGGGCCGGGAATAATAGCTGAAAAGCGGGCTGAGGATCTTAATTTTTGCGGCTCTACCAGCGTCCCACCACGAAGGGGTTAATAACCAATCATAAGCCAAAACGACAAAAACCTCAAAATCAGGATTATATACATGTACATGTACATCCTATGTATTCAAAATGACATAAACTGAATTCAGAAATGTCAACATCAATTTCATTCATTGAATGGCACGTTTAGCATTGTGAATCATGGCCTATGAACAGAAGTAATACAGTATACATGTACATGGGGAGCACTTTGACACCTGTTGAGTACATAATACTTTACATGAACTGCATTTGAATTGCTTTGAAAGCACATGAGCAACTGAACTCACAATTTTATTGGCAGTTGTACGAGATCCACCCCTCGTCTTGGGTCTCTCCTGGTGAAGCAAGACCTGCACAGCCTGCTCCACGTCACCACTCACGTCCGATAAACATCGCTTCACTCTCATCTTGCATGCATCTGGAAACATGTCGGCCAACAACTTGATCTTGTCGTCCATGTTTCTGGATGGTGGCATGGCAGTTGCTGACTTCTAGGGGAAAAAAGAGAGTCCTTCTCACTACAATTGTATCTAACAAAAAAGCCTACAATATCAATGAAAGTGATCATGTATGTATCTTTTTACAAGATTCTATCTCCCTACTTTAATAGCCAATGACTTGCCTTGCTTGACGAATTTTTCAGAAATTATCATTACAATGTACATGTACATGTAATACTTCAAGTTCCTTAAAATAACACAGTTTCACTATAATACACATGCATATACACTGTACATGTACATGTAAGTGACTATCAAAAGGTGTATATTACAGCTTTTGCCTACATACATATGTAAAAATACACGTAGCAGCCAACTCTTGATATACAGCCAACACTACACTCACTGACAAACAATAACATCACCAATTTATTCAGACGCTCATCTGAAAAATTGATAAAACTTTAACCATCTCAGCTCCCTGGGCAGTATACAGCTTGACGCTGCCATTGCAGGCCCAAAAGGGCAAATAAAAACACAATAACCCTCTTTGCTCTCACAGTAGCCGGTTAAGTCCTGGGTGGAGAGAGGCAAGTAGGAGTAAAGTGACTTGCCCATGGTGTCACAACATGTAACCAGCAACTGGATTCAAACATCTGATCCTAATGTTCTTTGGCAACAAACCTCCACCACTAGGCCTCCTGCCTCACTGTATTTCTTACCCCAACATCAAATTTGACAACACTCTGGGGTGCTGCCACGGAGCAACATTTGCTAAAACAGGCTATGCACAGCAGTCAAGTTTAAGTTCAACACGTGGTCTGCCTCCACAGACTTCTCAGATTCTGTATGTGCACACATGCACATGTACATGTATCAAACAAATCGGGAATTGGTGAGTTAACACACAAGTAAATGCCCACCAATGCTGTCAGCCATCCGTTGTCCAGGTCATGTAAATGCCCTCTGGTTCAAAACAGTTAAGCAGATCAGCAATAAAAATATCCACAAAAATGAAGGAATTCAACGAACTACATGAAGGTAACAAATCCATACACTGTACCTACCCAGGTCTCTCTCTTTTTCCCTCTCTTGTTTACATCACTGCTACTGCCCTCCCCCTGTTTACTGGAGGCCTCTGACGGCAAAGAGTAGGGAAGCTCAATATCTTCCTCGGGGGGTATCAGTGCTTCTTTTGTTGTCATGAACTCTTCTACTGATGACGGTGATGTTGGTGGAGTTCCTGATAAAGGCAGGTATCATATGTGTAATCATAATTGCTTCAACAAACTGGAGAGGTTTTAGTTTGTATGACATCAGTAATAATTACAGTAGCGCACCAATACTCATACAGTAAATATGCGAATTGTTAAGCTCAAACCTCAGAAATACATGAAGTCAGAACATTATAATACAGCGGCATAGGAAAAGTATTGTTCGTTCTGTCATAAAAGCTCCGAATTTGGCAGACATATACATGTACATGTAGCTTTAGGTATTCTTTCAGAATTAAGATACTGAGGCATTCACGATTTTACCCCAATGGTGCGTGGCAGCCAATTTTCAAAATGGCCACCATTTTGGATTTGCTCCTACCGGTACATGTACATGTATGTATGCTGTATGTGTCTCTCAGCCGTACAAATCTCGCCTGGAAGCGGTAGGATTGAACATTTTTTATGCAAAACGATCACGGAGAATTATGTGGAGGTTGAAAAAATAGTACTCACGATTTTATCCATGTTGTGTGCGGTAGCCATTGTTTCAATATGGCCGCCATTTGGGATTTGCTCCTATGCTATACATGTATGTGTCTCTCAGCTGTACAGATCTCAACAGGAGGCAGTACGCTCACACATTTTGCGTGCAAAACAGTCATTAAGAAATAAGTGGCGGTTTAAAAAATAGTATCCATGATTTTACATATGTTGGGTGTGTTTCTTTACCCTATAAATTGCACTTGGGACAGTCAAAAGAAGAAATGTGCATCCAAAATACATTTATAATGTACATGTATGTTGTTACTGAAGAAGACAGTGGACTAAACAAGCAATTAGTCTGCTTTTGCTTCTGGGAAATTCAACTTCTTTGATTGTCCTACATATTCTGTAAGAGCATGTAGACAAGGCAGCTGAGCTAATGGACGTTCCTTCAGCCTTGTGGAGTTCACTCGCTATTCAAGGATTATTCCAAAGTGTTCCTGTCTTGACGAGTACAGATTTGCAAGATCAGAAGAAATGGGAGCAGTACATTTTCAAGTCGAGTTTCCTCCATGAACAAGACAAGCTCAGCCAGTGCAACTTTTGACATCACCCATTCATGGTCATTCTTGTGTTCAGAATCCCTTGCCCTTTTTACACCTTCAGCTCGACACTAAACATTTCTTATGATACTGTTATGCTTCCACAAACTGTTTCCCTTTATGCAAGTAGATTATAGTGTACACGCTACTACACACACCACTTACCCCACAGCCAGCGCGCAATGACCATCTACATGTAGACTGTACGGATTGCATTCCACGTGTGATGCTGCAACATGCCCTTGAACCGCAACTCCGAAGCACACTTCCAACTTAGTCATTTTCCCCCAAATCTTCCTCGAAGTCGATCCTACTTTCAGTCGCACACATAGCCCGTACATTCGACCCACACAGACCCCCAACTCATACCGTAAGTGTCCCGCCAAACCACACACCAAAAGCCTGTGTCCAGTTACGGCACAGCGAGGTCAATTACTTCCGCTCACCCTCAGTTTTACCCCGTAAGAATTACGTGTAGATTTCCTAGCCATCCAGACACTAAGTGTAGTACACAAACCAATGTACCGAGAAAGGCTCACCCTTTCCTTTCCCTCATTGACCAAGTCCCCTGTAGCTCACCCACGAACAGCCTTTCACCCTCCCACTCCCAAACTACTACAGAAACGAAGTCAGCAAAGACCAAGTGTGTACAAATCCCCATAGACTTTTCTTCCGTAGACTTTTATAGGTATGAATTATTCATAACCGCCCCCATCCAGTGCTCCCATTGGCTAAGACGCAGACCCAAAAGTCTATATAAAGTGACCAGCTCCAGCAGTCAGCATCGATCATTCCCGAGCGGGCAGCTTTGGAGAAACAACTCCCTGACCGTTCGTGAGTGTATAGCTCCGATATGAACCACCTTCCTTTCACTCCCGAATAAATGGCTCAGATTTGGACGAGCAGTACTTGAATAATATCCAGCCTTACTAGTAGCAGTTGCTCATTGTAAATATGGAGAAGATGTAAATAATTCTTCGGAATAAAACAGTACTGTGTGTATAAGTCAGTCCAATGAGTCTCAGTCTTTATGATAACGACTCCCTACCCCAAAAGAGATGTTACACTGGCGGCAAGCGGAGGGATATGAACTTATACACACCATTGAACTTTAGCATGACTTTTCATTAATTAAGTCACTCCACATCCCTCCACTGAGCGCATATCCTCAACCTTGAACTCTGTTTTCAGCCATTGAAAACCAATCGCCATCATGCCTGGCAAACAACGCCGAAAGTCTCGCAGATTGCAGTCTCTGTATGGGGATGATGACAGTGACATGTCGTTTCCTGGCCTTCAAGCAGAAAGTTCAGAAGCTCAAAAAATCAAACAAGAACTCGAACTCTTGAAGATTCATTCAGTGGAGGCAGAGAAAGAGCTGAAACAACTCAGCGCAAACGCTGCATCAAGCTCACTCAAGGCTGACCAGACTAATGCCAGTGTTTCAGCAAAATCCTCGCAAGATTCACAGGCAGTAATATCTACGCCAGACATCGCAGTCAAATCTACAGCTGCTGAGCAACCCGAGTCCCATTCACCCCGAACACAGTCGAGTCATAAGCTGGATGTTCCTCTCCCTCGTCAAGGAGAATTCGACTGCACGAAGTCATGGGCAGGCTTAGTCCATCCACTGATGGGTCTCGCTAAGGCTTGCAGCTGGAATGAAGAAAAGCTGTTCCAGCTTGTGAGCAGTCTGTGAGGAAAGGCAGCCGAGTATGTTTTCGAGCAACTTGATCCTGAAGCCATCAAGTCCTTCGACACCTTGACGAAGGAGCTTGGCAAGCGGTTTGGCGAACGCCAGTTGCCAAACTACTACATAGCTCAGCTTGAAGCTAGGAAACACCAGCCCAAGGAGAAGCTGATGGAGTTTGTTGCCGACGTTCGCCGTCTCGTCCTCCATGGCTACCTGACAACAGATCCAGTTACAAGGGAGAACATTGCTCTTCACCATTTTCTGAAAGGCTTCTCTGATCAGCAGATGGCAGTTTCCGTCGGCATGACGAATCCCAAGTCCCTCAAGGATGCTACAACGGCAGTCGAAAATTTCCTGAGTCTCCGTGACACTACGAGCTCTGGAGAGTCACATCGTTTGAACACTGTGCAAGCAGCTCCGGAGACTGGCAGTGAGTTTGTCACCACAAAGCAGTTTCAACAGTTCCACGACAACCTCGACCGACGACTGAATGGAATCGTCAAACTGATCAAAAACAAGCCGGTTAACAGCCAGAAACCTGCCAAGCCTGTCGAAGCCAGCAAACAGAAAACTGCTGAAGCCAAACAGCAGAAAGCTGATGACGTCACTTGTTTTAAGTGTGGCGAGCCCGGCCACTTTGTGAACAAGTGCCCTGAAACAGCGGCTTCTTTAAAGGAGGTAGTTGTCACACAGCTGGAAAACTAACAAGGACCGTGCCATCCGGCCTGACATCGGTCTGTCCCAATGAACAGAACACGATCCAATTAAGAAGACAGCAAATTCAGGGCATGTCTGCATTTTTAAAAGTGCAGATATGCGGAACACCAAGCGAACTATTAGTCGACACAGGAGCAGCGGTAACCATAATACTTACAGACTTATAAACCTTTCACCCGAGAACACTGAATTTCAAGCTGGTACAACCATCGGCTACCTGCCTGGAGTTGATGCGGTTGAAATGTTGCCGAGCAAGAAAACTTTGAAACCAATCATCTTTATCGTGTCATGCGCGTGTGCAGAGAACATGCTCGCCATATGTCATACACATGCAACCCAGTCAGCCCCGCCACCCCGACCCCCCTCAAACTTCTGACAAGTGGTCAGAGAGTTTGTAAGATCGGTACGAGAGGAGTTGTGAGAACCTGTCCTCACACCAACAGAAAACATTGCGTGAACTTTTGCCAAAACATGAGAACACTTTTGCCAGGATTTGGGAAAAACGTTGATAGTGCCGCACACTATTGACACTGGCGACACACGCCCCATTAGACAGCCTCCTCGTCGTCCTCCCAAGGCGTTTCAGGGCGAGGAGGAAAAAGTTCTTGAGAGCCAATTAAAGGTGGGTGTTATACAAGAATCGACATCCCCCTGGGCATCACCAATGGTTTTTGTACGGAAAAAATGGCACAACTCACCCTTGTGTCAACTACAGAAAGCTGAATGACGTCACGCGTCGTGATGCATACCCCCTCCCCCGAGTTGTTGACTGTCTAGATTGCCTCAGCGGAGCGAAAATATTCAGCACCCTCAATCTGCAGTCGGGCTACTGGCAGATTGAGGTGAAGAAGGAAGACCGTCCCAAAACCGCATTCGTCACCCGGAGTGGACTGTACGAATATATTACCATGCCCTTCGGACTTTGCAACGCACCCAGTACCTTTGAACACTGTATGGAGCTCATTCTCAAAGGGCTGCAATGGCGAACACTCCTCAAATATCTAGACAATATCATCATCCTGTCATCAACGTTTTCCGAGCATATCGGACATCTCGATGAAGTCTTGCACTGTCTAGGGACAGCTGGACTGAAGCTGAAACCGAGTAAATGTGAACTTTTCCAGACAGAGGTTTTATTTCTTGGTCATCTCATCACACAAGATGGTGTCAAACCAGACCCTAGTAAAGTTTCTGCTGTGCACAACTAGCCCCTTCCCAAGAACATCACCGATGAACGCTCTTTTCTCGGAATATGCTCCTACTACCGCAGGTTTATCCCCAAATTCGCCACGATAGCCAGCCCCTTACATCGTCTGTTAGAGGTCGGACAGACATTTAAGTGGACTTCTGCCTGTCAAGCGGCTTTTGAGCGATTGAAAGCTGCACTCACCGGCGACAAATCCTGTCGTATCCCAATGATGATGGTTTATTCATTATTGACACCGATGCTTCAGATACAGGCATTGGTGCGACTTTATCTCAACTTCAGTGGTGTGATCGGGGGGGGGGAAGGAACAACAGCCAATGGCATATGCCAGTCGTTTGATGACAAAGACGCAGCGACGCTACTGCACAACGAGGTGAGCACTTCTCACCATCGTCACTTTCCTCCAGCATTTCCAACATTACCTACTGGGAAGACAGTTTCTCATCAGAACTGACCACAGTGCTCTTCAGTGGATTATGTCCTTCCATGAGCCTGTTGATCAGATGGCTAGATGGCTCCAGATCCTGTCACAGTTCGACTTCAAGATCGAGCATCAACCTGGGAGAAAACACGGCAATGCTGATGCCCTCTCCAGGGTGCCATGTGATCCAGACGATTGCCCGTGTTACGAGGGAAAGACTTTACTTGCTGATCTCCCCTACGGCGGTTGCGAGAAGTGAAAAACCAAAAGTGAGTTGTGGTCTGACTTCGCCAAAGTAGATGATGTGATTCCCCTTTCGACCAGGCGTGTTAACGCTACCTCAGCTGAAGTTCTTTTCCTACAGAGAACTTCACCACACCATCACCCTCAAGCAATGACGTCAACCTACAGGCCATGCCAATATCCATACGGACAGTCCTCGCACTGATGGCAACCATAGTAATGCTCCTACTTGTGCCTATGTGCAGCCTAGGTAAACTTACTTGGCGCTCATGCAGTGAGTCTACTGGCGACATTGACAATGGACAGTTCAACAGTCGCTTTTCGCACACAGCCACACCTACTGAAGAAACTCCGGGAAATCCAGAGTCCCCACCGCCATTCGGGTAGTACAGCCCCACGAAAGAACTGAGTTTCCCACACTATCCTCTGACCCAGATGGAAAAGAGGTGAACTGCAACGCACCCTGCATTCCCCATAAGGATGCCGATGCCGGTTCAAGTACCGGGCAGCAACTTGCAGAACACTCAAATCCAACTGGACAGCTAGACGACCGAGATGGTAAGGTAACCAGTGATCGTGCCCCTTCCAACACCCCTGCCGGTCCCACCGCCGGACGAGCCACATCTTGGGTCAGTGGCTACACCAGCGAGGAAGTAGCTGAGTTACAACAATCAGATCAAGACCTGAGGCCCATCACGGAATTGATAGCGAAATCAGCCAAGAGGCCCAGCAGAGACCAGATAGCACGAGAAAGCCCAACCACAAGGAACCTGTGGTTGTTGTGGCAACAACTTGTGCTTAGGGATGGCATCATTTTCAAACGATGGGTGACTTCAGACAAAACCCAGTCTTACCTACAGCTTGTCATGCCATGAGAACTGTGAACTGCTGTTCTTAGAGCTACACGTGATGCTGTCACCACTGCATCATCTTGGTGTCAAAAAAACAACTCAGAAAATCAAACGCCAGTTCTACTGGTACAGACTGAAGGAAACAGTTCTTGACTGTATCTGGAAGTGCGCAAAATGTGGCGCCCAAAAAAGGCCGCACACAACCCCACGAGCACATCTTGAGGATTATCGAGTCAGTGCACCAATGGACAGACTTGTGACAGACATCCTTGGTCCTTTCCCCATAGGTGACAACGTGAATCAACACATCCTTTTAGTCGGTGATCAGTTCACAAAATGGATGGAAGCCTACCTGATTCCCCCACCAAAAGGTAGACACAGTAGCTCATAAAATCGTCTACGAATATACATGTATCTTCCGTTTTGGCCCGCCCCTTGACATGCACTCCGATCAAGGTCAAACTTACGAGTCTCATCTCATGCAATAAGTGTGTAAACTGTTAGAAATCCACAAAATGCGAACTTCTCCATATCACTCATCTACAAATGGACAGGCAGAGCGATTCAATCAAGTTCTGGTCGACATGATCGCAGCATACGTCGACAATGACCAATGCAATTGGGACATTCACCTGCCTCTCTTAACTTCTGCGTACAGAAGTTGTCAGCATGAAGTGACAGTATATTCACCTAACATGCTCATGTTAGGTCGACAAACTCACCTACCAATTGCCATTGTACTCAGTGGCCCTGTCACAGAAGACCAACCGCAAGATGAATGAGAGTATGTTACGTAATTACGTAAACGAATGGAAAGCGCTCACCCCCTTTGATCGCAAACATCTTGGTAAATCTGCGGAGCGGCAAAAGAAAGACCACGATCCCCATGTTTCCCAAAGAACCTACATGTATCAAGTTGGTGACTTGGTTTACATGAGAGATAGCACAAAAACCCTTGGGTTATCTTCCAAGTTAAAACCCGCGAAATGGCTTAGCCTCTGCATCATCCTCCGAACATTAAGTGATCTTCTATTTGAGATCCGGTACAATCAGCGATGAAAAACAAAAATTCTTCACCATGACCGGCTTGAACAGTATTTAAGTACTGAAGTACCTTAATGGATGCTGGACCTTTGTAAGACCCTGCTTGGGAGGAGCACTCTTTCCACCCATGCCAAGCAACTATATCGCGCCAAGAACACCGACTCTCACTCATCAGCCCATGTTTCGTCTGAACCGACAGCAGCGCCCTCAAAATCACTAACTTCGATCTTCCCTGAGATGAAAAGTAACCGGACAAGACGGAGGCCAGCTTGACTGCAAGATTTTTCTAAGCACCCCCCTTATACACAGACATTCGCGTTCGATCGACTACTATAGGTTGACAACCCTTTTACCCTTGCAATACTCTTAACCTTGTATTCTACAGGTTGAACACTTAGAAACAGAGCAGGACTAGTTATCCTTGGCCACTACCAAACACAAAATTTAATGTTTTTCTCTCAAGCCACCTGTTGCTCCTTCCATTTCCGATTTCTTTCCTGGGTGTAAATCAGTCTGCACGACCAGTCATTGACCTGTGGTCATTCTCAACCAATGACCTTTCAGCCGGAAAAGATGGTCAGCAATTGTGCACGCATGTCTTACTGAGAACATCATCATTTTCTTTCTGGTCATCCAACCAACATATCCTATTACCATGGAATGCTCTATCTGCATCATCAGTTTTACCAATGCCGAATCCTTGCATCGGCATTTTCAAATGCAGCATATGCCCTGGTACACCAGACAGTTTGTCTGCGGAGTTTGTAAACGGGGTTATGCCAAACTTCCTCTACTACTCAAGTATAATCAAAAGCGCTGGCACCACCGACATGCCCATTCCTACCAGGGGCTTGTTACGCCGGACGAAATGGTTTCAAGCCTACGTGAGCAATGGATGGGACACCACCAACAACGGTCAGACTTCCCATCGCTAATCCTCTCTCTGATGATCCCAGCAGACTCAAGACCTACGACTCCTGATCCCTACCGTAGCCCTGGTATGCCGTTGCAGGACGAGACAGCACAGCCCCCAAGCCCCCTCAACGATGCCCCCGATAATCCAGAGTCTTCCGATGCAGTCCTTCCCCCAAGCAAAGTGACACCTGCAAGCCCCTCCCCTGACGATGCTTCCACACCATCACACCCAAGTGCCCAGACCCTGACGTCGGAGACCCTGTCTTCGGACACTCTCACTCAAGCGATTGGCCGGCTGAACAAGCATTTGGACGACATGGAGAACAGTCTTGAACTCAAGATAAAAGAGGTAGTGCAGGCACAATCTTCCCACCTTACTCAAGTGTTTATGCGTAGCCTTGGAGACAACTGATATAAGCTCAATCACCGCAATCTATCGAACTCAGTGTTTCTGTTCAGTGTCCATGATGGACACTGATAAGTCAGTCCAATGACTCTCATTCTTTATGATAACGACTCCCTACCCCAAGAGAGACGTTACAATACTTTGCCTCCTGAGCGAATACATGTATGTCACCACCTGTTTTGAGCTTTGCCAAGAGGTGGATATCTTCAACAAGTTCTGCTTTATCTCGTACACACTGATCCAGCTGAAAAGTCGTAGCTACGTGAAGCATGTCTTTGCTTGATTCTCCACAAAAAAACGTGGCATCAGTTGAGATCAGTTTCTCAGAACTTGAAGACCCTGCCCTGGTATGTTTGCCTGGAACATCAGCATCTTCAGAGGGTAATTGAGAAGCTGGTCACTTCTCTGCTCTCCGTAGCATTGTTGTGTTGTAGCGCAGCATGCATGTGTGGCGCCATTTGGCTCAGTAACCATAACTGCTTCAATGCCATCTCCTTTGTCTATTCTGTGTAGCTGTATTGTTCTTGGTAGCTTCCCCAATTCATTAAACTTTATCAAGTTTGCTGGGCCAGTGTTCTGCATCCTTTTCCACTGTCTTTGATTGTGCCGGACAGTTCAGATGCTCTGGGTTGTCTTCTTGACATATAACAGTCTATTTCAGACAACTGTGAAGGCCGCCCTTGGCATGTCTGAATGAACTGGAACTGTTTAGACATGGTTTAGCCTTGATCACCTCTCATCTGAAAAGGCATCAGCACCCACTAACTAATATTTTACCATGCCTCTACCTATATATGTAAATGTATTTAAAGTACCGGTAGCAGAACGTGGAGATTTGGGTGTCACACACTCGATCCTGCTTTGCTTTAAATGTTATGGAACCAGTTAAATGGCATAAGAATGATAAATTCAAAGTTTAATTCTCAGATTACCTCATAATACATAAGAAAGCATCATGTTTCAATCATCCCTTTAAGCAAACCATTTGTGTACCTTCATTATTAAAGTCCTCTCTTGATTTCATCTCCCCCCGTCTGATTTAATTCCACCCCCGTTTCCCAAAAAATATATATACACCACATGCCTTGAATTACACCTAAATCTATCTTACCGATGCAGTTGTTGGAATATAGCTGCATGAAATATCCTGTTACAAAGAGAAGCCGACCATTAGACTGGCTGCAAAAAACATGCATGTGTGCTGACACCAGCATGTAGGCTACAGACTGTTCTGCAATATGCTGTGCAACTAAGTGGCATGCACATGCATATGCATACCTATGCATGTGTGTGTGCCACTTCCTGTCATTAGTTTCTGCTTACATGTACATGTAGGTGTACTGGCTGTTTCTCACACCACTATTTTTAGAACAATGTGTTCACTCAGTGTCTGGTCATCAGACACTGAGTGGCCCGAGTGTTGACTCAGGCCACTCAGTGTCTGGTCTTATGGAGCCGACATGTACCATGTGTACAGATATTATGGTTATATGCATTGTATACATGTGGTGTATACATGTATACACCGTTCATTAAACTGTAGCCTGATTCTCTTCTAAGAACCAACAGTCTTGTGTTAGTTCTAGCTTTTAGAGAGAAAAACAGCCTGGGACATTATTTAAGTTAAGTAACATGATTTTTTAAAAACAATGCAAGAATCTTAAAATTCTCAGCACAAAATGGGTGTCTTAATGAAGTCTGTATAAATGAACAGATGTATGGAAGATTGGCCGCCATTTTGGCTAAGAATTGGCAGTCGTTTAGTCACTTAGGTAGTTGGGGACGAAATAAACAGTCAGGGAAGTCTGTAGGCATCATTTCTTCAACTGGAGAAATAAACTTGACAATCTCAGCCAAATTTACTGTATCATATCAGATGCAACCATCGGTGATTGGCGGCCATTTTGAAAAATGGCTGCCACCCCCCCAATTAAAATTTCAAATGCCTCAATATCTAAAACTGTTGTTACTCTACATGTATACCTGTGCCAAATTTGGTGCTTTTATGACAAAGTGAACAATTGGCTCCATATTTTTCACTTACATGTAGTCGCTGCACAATTATAAGACCCTTCATCTTACCTTCTGTGCAAGCCGTCAACAAGACCTCTGCAGACAGCTGAAAGATCCACTCATAAATTGCATCACTTTTCAATAGGAAAACAAAATTCAAGAATCTGTAAAACAGTTCTGACCTTCAAAGGAAAGCACAGAGTGCTGTAGAATGGTTGGTTCCACACATGCAAGATTTTAGATACACGAATTACCCCTTCCTGCATTTCTACTTGAGTGTTGCGTAGTCAGGTACTTAACGTCCAACAAAATGGCTTTCAGATCTCACATTTGTAATTTAATCTCTCATGTCCTGAATGCCAGCACTCACCTCCCGATGTCTCTGAAGCTAGGGATATAGGCCTCCATCATCTCAGCAAAGTCTTCCACATCAAATTCATCTTCGTTCCCAACCTCTTTGAGAACACCCACCAGGTAGTTGAGAACTATGTCATCATCAATTGCACTATCGACAGGGGCAACAGACAAATCAGAGTGAGCAATGCCCACCATTTTAAGGAGGGAGAAGAAATTACAAGCAATACTGTTTCATCAATTTGTCAAAACTGTGCAGTGTGAATCTCTCTTCCTTGCGAAAGTCTTACCCAATTGAGGATTGCGGTAGATGTATCTTCAAAAAGGTGTCTAGTGCTGATGTTACAATGCCTTTTCTTTCCATCCTCAATGACATGTAATCTGTGAGATCAAAACACAAAAGAAATCCAATGGGCCTTGACTCGCGATTCTGCTTAGCATGCCATTGCCGACAATGAATAAAACACAGTGACAACTACACCTTAATGACATTGTGCAGGACCTAACAATTATATTCTGTTCTTTAATATGATAGAAAACAAATACAGTTTCATTGCACATGCACATTAAGATTTGCACATTTACTGTGATCACATGTATCTGCTGAACACTGCAACGGAACATGCACAGCGAGTGTTTTATGGGACTTTAAATATCACCATGTCAAACATTAATCTGGTTTCACGCCACATTATCATATTGAATTCATATATTCCCAAAACAGTATTCCACGTTTGGCCGATTTAAATCACCTTGATTTATGTACAGGTAGATCACTTATTTAAATCAACACTTTTAAGAGAATATGTTTCTCTTGAAATTTCTCTTTCGACTGATTGGTAATTTTTCCAGGTTTTGTACATTTCAATCAGCAAATACCCCCCTCGGTGAGCCCATCAGCTCCTAGTATTGATAAGAAGTACTGTACATTGTATATGTGAGTTTTTGTCTCCTTGGGAGCCTCAGCCAGTGCAGTATAGCGAAGAGATGATTGCTAATCACTCTGAGGAACTTCTTTGCCTAAAGGTACATGTAATGACTTGCCCTGAGAGTAAAGTTAAGCCCTGTAGAGTTCTTTAAATACATTATAAGCTAGAACTCAGATGCGCACAAGTATGAAAAATTGCATGGTCTTAAGACGACCAAGCAATCACAAAAATACATTATGCTAGGAAGGATTGCAACAGACTTTTGGCAGAAGAGGTCATTCTTGTCCAGATACACATGTAACGAGGACATAAAGCCCGAGAAGTATTATGTGTAATATGTACATGTATTGCTTTTAAAAGCTTAATGTCTTAATTTCAGTTCAATTTGAAAAAGCACATCAAGTAAACTTTCCAACAGACTGAACAGACATGCATGATTTGTCTTGGACACGTCTGCCTTGTTGCTATTGCTGCACAATATGGCTAATTACATGTGTATTTAATTTTCGGAGTGTTCCTGATTAGTACGTCATTTTGAGTGGAACCAAGTCTTGAGAAAATACCGTAGATACATGTGTATATGTACAAGGCCCAAGGAAGGATCTGCCACAAAGTGAAGGCTACATGCTGAGGCTGCCACATTCAGCAAAGCAGTGGTGGACCAACTTCCTTGTTCACATGGAAGATGTCAAAAAGTCAATCACTTTTGTATGTTTGTTTTAAAATTTTCATAATGATACTTGCGAGAAACTTGTAAAGTGAAAATTTGTTCCAAAATACACTATACATGTACGTGTACATCTAGATTCTGAGTGTGAATATTCTCAAGCATGTTTTACAAATTCATGCATGAAGCCTAGTAAACTCTCAGTGATTTTGCATAATTAGCTTGGCTGAACATTAAGACCAACATAGACAGGACTGATGCTTCAAAACTATACATGTACCGTACAACTACATGTATTTGTAAATGCACATTGTAGGAATTTAACTTTATTTTCCCACATGATTTCTTAAATACATGTCCAGTCAAACTCTGTAAATACACGATTTTGATTGTAACAATGAAAAATTTTGATCCCAATCCTTTCTTTTTCCAATTGTTTTCATTTCTGAGACTACATGTACTACTAGTATGTTCCTGTCATAACAAAGTAAATTGTTGGGTCCAAAGTTCCTCTTTTTAAGGTTCAACTGTACCGTATTGTGCCATACAAACATTGAGTCCAAACTTCATCACCCACATTTGCCTGAAAATGTTTCAACATTTTGATGCTATGTTTGGCACACATCCTTTCAGGTCCCCTTTGTCAACACATCTTGGCTAAAACACGTACATGTACACAACCATCTAAGCAGAAGAGAACAGGCTTTGGAAAACCCTTTCCAGGGACTGTAGATGGTCAGGGATGGAATGGCCAAGGAGTACCTAGATGTAAGTTTTCCTGTAATGTACATGTACATGTAGTTTTAATAGATGTACATGTACATGTATGTCAACCATAGTACCCCCATCACACAATACCATAGGGTCACATCATTTGACATGAAAGTGTCATGGAAATGAATGCACATGTATTGCTACATGTGCTGGATCACACATTTTTATTGCTTGCATAAAATATTCAATTTGGCACTTTATAACACAGTGGCCTTTGTGAACCAGGCATCAAGGCTAAGCTGTAGAACTGTAACATACATACAGTACATGTACATGTAGATTGTACAGCACTCCCAAATCCTCCTATTGCAATACGATTTTACATACACCCTAGGGGGTTAGGGTTAAAGTTAAATGCGCACTGTTATCTTCACTACTTCCACAATGACAATAATAGTAATTGAAAATGTATAATTTTCCAAAAATTTATCATTAATAATTGAAAATCTGCAATTTACAATTAAAGTCAATCAAGAGTTTTTCTCTGGAGCTATAATGCTTACGCCAATAGATTAAGGCTTCAGAGACAGAAGTACATCGACAAAATCACTGATAAACGAATCAAAATGTCAGTGTTGCACATGTGATGTCAAGGTATGCATGCTTAACTTACATGTATATGTATGCCATAACTACATGTACATGTAAGTGCCCCTGAAAAGCCAATATGAATCCTCAGTTTGATTCTAATTCTTAGTTTTTGTGTGGAGGTCATGATTGGAGACCGCTGAGGAAGAAAACAGAATGCAATTTCCATCGAATCCAACAGAGAGTCCATAGTCAGGAGATTTAGTAGCCATTCACTTGGAAGACAAGACTAACAGACCATTTGTGGCAAAGGTAGATGGATGGGATGGATCAAGAATAAAAATATATGTACAGTGGATGAAGGGATCTTGGATGAGGCAGTGGAGACCTTGTGTATTCGGAGTAGGTAGAAATGTGAGACCATATGAAGTAGATGTGAATTCAGGTCATAATGTGGGGTTTCTAGCTTACTCAGAAAGGGTAACTTTCGAAAGCTGTGTCCACGCAACTTAAAAGAAAGTACATGTATAGTGAGTTGGATAATCGTTCAGACTCGGAATAAGATTGTTCCCCTTACAAAACTATGACAGGAATCTACAATGATGTGGTTTGAAATCCGATTGTAAAATAATTGTATCAGGTGGCACATGAAATATTGAGTTCCAGAAGGTGAATCCAAATACATGCAAGTCATTTTCGTCCATTTTGGTCTAAGCCACCAATGCTGTACCTACAGGTGTACATGTACTTACAGTAACTTTTATGGTGGTGCAGCCAGTACTTGTTTTGGGAGAATCAATTGCGGTCACTTGAATATCAACCCACGAATCGGTAAACCTAGACAATGCAGCATTTTCATCCTTGGTTGTTCTCCTGTAGGGCCAATCTGAACCTTGTAACGTGCCTTTTGTTGCCTTGGCATATTATTTGTTTATATATACACTGTAATATTTATAATGTGAAATGTGTCAGACAAGTATATAAAGTGCATTATACAGTACTTGGTTGAAATACATGTACATTTTTAAGGTTATTGTACTGTACTAGGATCATGATGGATTTTCAAAGAAGGGTCAGGATTTTGTAGGCCTTAAATACATGTACAGTAACGCTACATGTAAGTAGCTTACTTCAGAAGAGTACATGTACATGTACCTTAAAGAATACATAATGACAGTGTGTACCGTGTGAGCTACATGTACATGTACATGTAAGGTACGCCAAGTGGAGTACCCTAGGACAGTCCCATGCAGAATAATGTACAAAAGAATAGTGTGGACCACGTGAAGTAAGGTACGCCAAGTGGAGTACCCTAGGACAGTCCCATGCAGAATAATGTACAAAAGAATAGTGTGGACCACGTGAAGTAAGGTACGCCAAGTGGAGTACCCTAGGACAGTCCCATGCAGAATAATGTACAAAAGAATAGTGTGGACCACGTGAAGTAAGGTACGCCAAGTGGAGTAACCTAGGACAGTCCCATGCAGAATAATGTACAAAAGAATAGTGTGGACCACGTGAAGTAAGGTACGCCAAGTGGAGTACCCTAGGACAGTCCCATGCAGAATAATGTACAAAAGAATAGTGTGGACCACGTGAAGTAAGGTACGCCAAGTGGAGTACCCTAGGACAGTCCCATGCAGAATAATGTACAAAAGAATAGTGTGGACCACGTGAAGTAAGGTACGCCAAGTGGAGTACCCTAGGACAGACACATGTAGAACTGAACAATGTACAGAATGGTCTCGACCATGGGAGGTATTGTCACGTTGCATATCCTGGGACAGTTCGCATTGTTTCAACAACCTGAAACATACAATGTACATGTACATTATTTTGAGAAACATACAGTTTGTTACAGATTGTAACACGTTTTGCTACATGTACATGTAATACATGTAGGATTGTATTTCTGGTTTATTGGAAAGAAAAATGCTATTTTTTAAATATTATGGGAAACACCCAGACACTTCATCAAAATACCTTGCGGGTTCTATTGTGTTACCAATATTCTTAAATTATCTTAATTTCTTAAATGAATCAAAACTGTTAAGTACATGCACATATATTAACCGTGTCTATGGAATTCATTACAGAATTAAAAAGATGAAGGAAACTGATTTTGCACTGCCATCGTGTTTTGTGTGAATTATTAGGATTTCTTTTTTGTAGTACACAACTAGTGAGAAGAATGCACACACAAATCTTCAAGTCTGAGACAATTGTGGACATTTGTTCTTTTTCAGAGTCTAAATGTGATGAATTTAGACAAAAAGTGACAAGAAGTTGTGATTATATGATTAAGTACCAAAGGTCCCTTTTCCAGTTATTCTAAAATACATGTACACGTCGTTCCAATTATGATATAGATTCCAGTACACATGTATTACGAGATTAGAAATGACAGTTATTAGGCAGTGACACCAAAACCAGTAACAAAATGTTTTTAATAAAGTGAGTTTTAAATTAAATTGAGTCATTACTGTATTGATCACAAACAGACAAAGGAGCTTGATCAATAACAAAATGAGACTGCTTTTCACACACATTCAGACATTAGAGCAAGGTAAAATACCAGCATTTTGTACCTACGCGTACATGTAGCATGTACATGTATTGTAATATAATATACATATACAGTACATGCCGTTGATGGCATTTTTTCACTCACTGGTTATTAGCTACATGTACATGTATATGTATCATGAGTTTCTTGTAAACAAATTCCTGCGAACTCTAGTTTTGCCAAATCGTAGAGCTGGTTTGAAACCTGGTGTGTGCTTTACCCATGGTACATACAGTACATGTACCTGTGTCTCTGAAGGAATTGTGTTCTCTGCAGGTACACGTACATGTATACATGCAGGCACTACACTTCATGCGTTTCACCTAGGCTTAGACAGTATTTAAGGTGGTTTGTGATTAATAAAATTACCTGATTTAAATTCCTTAGTTTAATATCGAAATTTGTTGAATTTTTAACCAAACTAATAAAAAAAATTAATACTGTACATGTACATACATCTGTACATGTAGGCAGCTAAATTTGCCTGCTTTGGAATAGATACATGTAGATGTAATTAAGCTGACATGTCTCCAATTTTTAAAAAAAGAAAAACAAAGCTGATTTCTGAACGAAAAGAGGAGCTGTGTTGCGATTGGTCGAGCTGTCAGGCAGCTGACAGTGACTGAGAGTACATGTACATGCTGCCGAGTTTCTGTAGTGTGGTTGGGAAAAATATTCAAGAATTTCACTACTTTAAAGAGGACATTTCATTTTAAAGTGAATAAACCTCCCCATAGACACCTAACGCCACCAAGAAGGCATGTACATGTATGAAATTTTGTTGCAAAGACAAATTTCGGAAATTTCATGTCTCTAACTGGATAGGTGCTAGTAGTACTAGGCCTAGTAGTACTACTACTAACCATGCTAACAGTAACAACAGTGACACAACACTGACAGGTTTTTGAAGACGAAATGTTCAAACAAATTTTGACACAAATTTGATCTAGTTCCTCTTCAACTATACGCCTAAGTTATATACTTATTACTTTCGCACGAAATGAAAATGAAAAACTTCCGAACAAAAATCTGAGAAAGAAAAGCAAGGGAGGTAGAACTTACCAGAAGTGACTTCGTTGAGTAAAAAAATAAAAATACCGCCATGGGCCAGACTAACAATTAGTACATTGTCAATACGAGACGGGCAGTCTGGGCACTACGCTGATAGCCTTGATAAAAAGCGCCATCCTTTGACGATACAGGGTGCAGACCACAAATTCAAGTGAGAGTTTTAGTCTGGCCAGCTTATTAGCATTAAAAGTGCCTCCCCCCCACAGTATCTTTTCAAAAAGGAGATTGTTTAGCTTTCAAAATGGTGAGGTTGTGTAAATCGGTGCCAGGTTCAACTCCCTGGGTCTTTGAGCTTTCATATGAAAGCAAAATTGCTAAAAACTACGGTTTGAAAATGGTCCTAATTAAGTGCCCCAGACCTTCGGAAAAAACACTTTGCGGGGGTGATTTTGTTTTGTGGGAATAGTTAAAAATGTAATTGGTTAACCGACAAAAGAAATTGAAAGAAACTAAAAAATTAGTGACCAGACAATAATTTTATTTGTTTTTCAGAAATCTCAGGGATGTTGGCATGCATGTTACTGGGCCCTGAACAGTGCTGATTTTTACACAGTTTTCAGCGGGGTTTGACTTAGTGGACTGTACCCTACAAGAACGTTACGCAACTGACGACTGTTGGCACCAATGCACTGTGGGCCACATAATATGGAATCTTACGAAACCAAGGGGCTGTGGGCATCGCCCCTAGAATACGTACAGGCGCGCTATGGGTGCACTGAACCTATTCAAGCTCCATTGAAAATAGTGTAAAATCAACCAAGTTTGGAGCCCCATGGCAGGCAACTGAAGTCCCTGAGGCCTCTCAAACAAAAAACAATGAGTTGTTTGGTCCTTCAGATTTCATTTGATTTTTAATTTTTAGTAGGTTAACCAATGAATTTTTTAATTATCCGCCCAAAACAAACTCACCCCCCAAAAAGTGAATGTTGCCAATCCTTCCATATACAAGGTATGAGACGGAGAGAACCCCCCCCCCCGCCTTTGTGTTGGTCGTTGTCTCGCAGGAACCTGGGGAATTCCTTTCAGACATCTTTGGGGGGATGTGTTAAGTAACAATAGTCTGGAATGTGTATAGGGATTGGACATGTTTGGGGGGTACCCCTCGGTCTCATTTCTTGCTGGGTTTACATTTTTGTCTGCTCAGTTGCCCCCAAGTGGGTGTCCCTGAATCTACAGACATGATCCTGGGCCATACTGACACAATCCCACCATTTCTTGGCCCAAACAGACCCCTCTTTTCGAAACAATCTCTGGGGGGGTACTTTCTGTGCGCCTCCGCCTGGCGGAGAATTTTCCTTGAATTGGGACTAACACTGCACCCCTATGTGTGCAGTGTCCCAATTCAAGGACAATTCTCCGCCAGACCGAGGCGAAAAGAGGGGTCTGTTTAGCCAAGAAATGGTGGAATTGTGTCAGTATGGCCCAGGATCATCTGTGTAGATTCAGGGGCACCCATCTGGGGGCAAAGCAGACAAAAATGGGATTGAAAATTAGTCCGAAGAGCCCCAGGAAGGTGAGGGATGTCATTTGAAAAATGGCCGCTGGGAGGGCTTGGCAACATTCACTTTTGGGGGGCTGAGTTTGTTTTGGGCGGATAATTAAAACAATCATTGGTTAACCTACTAAAAATTGAAAATCAAATGAAATCTGAAGGACCAAACAACACATTGATTTTTGTTTGAGAGGCCTCAGGGACTTCAGTTGCCTGCCATGGGGCTCCAAACTTGGTTGATTTTACACTATTTTCAATGGAGCTTGAATTAGTTCAGTGCACCCCTATAGGCAAGACTGAGGTCCCGGCTGGCTTCAAAATGGCGACCAAATCGTTAAAGTTTGTACAGCTGTCTGGCTTGGGCATCGTCGAGTCATACACATGCCTAGTGAGTGCACAACTTCAACTGCTTGTCGTCCAGTGCTAATACGCATGTAATACGGCCGTTTCACAATAGTACGCCATCAACAGTTTGCAACGCGTTGGACAATCACAATTCGCGAAATTTGTCGACCCAATGCGCGTTTGGAAAGGGTCGACAAATTTTTCACGTTGTGATTGGCCAATGTACTGCAAACTCTTAGTGGCGCACTATTGTGAATCGCCCGTATTGTTACACGAGCTATATGGAGCTAGCTGCTTTGTCGTCACTAACTTCACTTGAACTTACGTTAGAATAATTCTGACAATGGAGACATTTTCTGCTTCGTGCTTATGGGGTGTTTTTGACGCAGCTGGGAAGGAAGAGGGCAAACATTATTATAGGTGGTTTTGTAATGTTTTTCATTTGGAATTCACCAAACGTTGTAAATCTAAGGAAGAAAGCCATTAACAGTAGGTCAAGGATTGACCACATTCACAGTAACAGGATCATTTGCCTGTTCATACAGCATGATATTGTAACAGATTGTCTAAATGTACATGTACATTTGCAACCCTACATGATGAGCTAAACTCAATTCAGTTATGTTCTGTATTGGTTAACTTGCAAGCAACATACTGAGCAAGGTTTTCGTTTTCTCATTCATGTCATAATTGTTTCAGATTAGACGGCCATACTGCAACGTTGGGACACTTGCCTCTTAGCAACTCCAATGATCACATTGATCTGAGGAGAGACTTCCATGTGACTCGCAGGGCTTTTGTAAAACTTGTTAAACTGATCCATGTCCCCAAATAAAATGGCTGGCAACCTGAGGTTGAAGTATTGGTGTTCCTGTTTTGACTTGCAACAGGCTGTATCTATACAGGGTTATCAAGAGAGCATGTACATGGTCTACTTCTGATGACTGACACGCCTCAAGAATTTTGTACATTACCTCAGCACAAACAGTTTGACAGAATCTCGGGCACACCCTTCATTGTCACAGAGCAGTTGGCGCAACAGATAGAACACACATTAGAATTATACCTCCAGCGGAATCCAAACAGGATTATCGTAACAGCAAAAATCAGTATTCCATCAAGTTTCAGGCCGTGTGCAGTCACGAAGGTGTTTTTACTGATATTTTTACTGGGTTCCCACAGGATCAGTCCATGGTGCAAGAGTGTTTCGCAATCATAGCCCAATGAATCCTTACTTCCCACCAAGCGGTTACTACCTGTCGGACTCTGCTTACCCTGAGTCAGAATCATTGTTGACCTCTTATCAAGATGCCTGTGGCTACCAATCCAGAAAATGCTTGATTCAATAAACTTTACAGCAGGGCCCGTTCCATCATCGAACGCACATTAGCCAGCTCAGTTGCGTTGGCAAAGCCGCATCTTCACAAAGGATCTTGAACTGCGCTCAAAAATGGTCCCTTTTGTAATCAGTGTCTGTTGTGCCATGCACAACTTGTGCCATGCCTCTGGTTTACAAGCATAATTGCCCATCCCCTTTTTCCCTTTCAAGACTGCAATAATTTTACGGTTATTTTAGCTTATTGAAAGACCCTGATTCTCATTCTTTTTTAACTAACCTCTATTGACCTTACATGAACTACATACTTTTTTGCCTCAGGAAAGAGAAATTAGTAAGAGGTAAAACAAAGGACCAGGGACAAAGGAAAGTTTGGGTCTGATTCTAGTCATTGAAGTGCACAGGAAAAGTTTTATTGACAACTTTATTCTTTAATACAATTTCACAGTTACAGAAAACCTTAAACCACTGAAATGTCATGTTTGATTCTTCATTTACAAACCAATTTTTTTAACAGGTGGCATTTGGGAAGAGGAGGATGGATGGCCAAATGTTGACGGCAACTATGTGAATGGAGAACTTGATCAGGTTAACGATGAGGATGCCAATGAGAGGAGGATTCAAATTGAGAGCAAGGATAGCTGGTATCATTTCTGCTCCTCGCAGTTGCCCAGAGCAGCTCAGTGACCGTGAATACTTCATTCCAGAGCCATGATAGCTCACGGTTTTTTTCTGCCTAGAACCCTTCCGGCACTTCACCTTAATTAAAAATTATCTGCCAGCCATCAGTGTAAATCTGTGCCATGCACAGGACGAAGATGGGAGTGATGGGAATGGCCTTGAATTAAAAGGAATTACCAGGCCAGGGAAAATGGAGGGGTAATGCTGAGGGGTGTAATATTGACAACACCTTTGAATTCTCACTTTGTTCTGTAAGAAAGTTAAAATGTATGCATTTTCTTCAAAACTTTACAACACATCAATGTTAATTCTAATTGTTTCATACAGTTTGACAAGAGTAGGTTTATTCTTTGTAATTCTAAGTTACAATTTGTAAGGTGCAATGACCGTGACCCTTCTTAACTGTAGTTTTCAACATTAAAAGTTTCAACACATTACAATTTGGTAAATAATCCTGTATTTTAACAAGAACAAAACACAATAAAAAATGAATCATTAAAGGTGGCAAAAAGAGAACCTTTTTTTTTTCAATTCAAACCTTCACACCTAGAGTTCACTTATCTTTTAGTCCAAAGTAATTCCACAAGGTTCTTTATCGTCGTCATCATTTCAGTTTAAAGAACAAGAAGTTGCTCGTTCCCTGTCATCTATTTTCTTTTCATGCTCTCCTGGAACAGATCCATCATTGATTTGTTTCAGGTTTTTTTTTGGGGGGGGGGGTTGGACTTGACGTCGGGCTATTTGAAAACTGTGAAGGCTTAGACACTGTGCCCTCACTGCTTGAAATACGTAGTGGGGGCACATAGCGTCAATGTACCCAAGAGCTTGGTCAATTGCCTCATAATACTGCCATGAAGGTGGTTTTCCCGTTCCCGTACTTGGATTCTAACCTTGTGCAGAGCGCCCTCAGTCAGCTATTGAAGGCCATTTTCGTAATGTCTTAATTAATTTTTTTCTACGGCCAAATGCAAAGACTTTATAAACTAACCTACCTCTGCCGATGCTGAATAACCTAGTTTAGTCACTTTCAGTTTGAGGTAGGGACTTCCCCTTGGCTTATACAAGTTTCACCAGAGCAAGCGTCTTGCTAAGTCCCTTGGAATACGTACTAATCTCTCTGCCACGTGGCCCTTTTGGGATTATTTACACAAAGGCTGCCTTGGCCAGCCAGAGTATGTTGTATACGAATCGTCGGTCTCTCCCATGTGTCTCTGAGCTGTCTAGACAGCTGTCTGAGTTGTTTCATGTTGTGGGGTGGTTCACATTTTTGTTGACTTGGTGCCCCCCCCCCCGGACTGGATAAAAGTTACTATGATCATATTCTGACCTTTTTTTTCTCGTTTATTTATTACATGTAGTAGGCAATGGTAGATACCCAGGGACTCCCTCAAATCAATTTAAATGCCATTACAAGGGTCTTTGGGGTTGGGGGCTTGATTACAAATGGCTATATAACATTGACGGAGTTGGGCCCATGATCATTGGGTTCATTTCATGTAAATAGATGACAGGCAAAAACCAGGTGATGATACAAACATGAGCAATCTTTAGTAAAATTTACAGTTTGGTTGCACAGCCTTAAAGTTTAAATATGCAAACATTTAAATAGGGACAAATCAACAGCGTTCTGCACAGTTACTATTTATAGCACTAAACTAAGACAAACAAAAGGTTAATTAATAACATGCAATTACAATACCATCCCTATCAGTAAAGACAGAGGGCGGGGAATACATGAATTCGGAAATATGCAGCTCTGCACAACCACAATTTGCATTTATAGAAGAGTTTCACAGACTTTCTGCACCAAAACCTGAATTTTCCCCCATGCTTTTTAGATATGAATGTAATTTGATCTCTACTCTGTCATGACATTGTGGTACTAATTCTTTTTAGACCTGAAAATGAGATGTGCACAGTGAATTGCCCAGTGTCTACAAAATGTGGATTGCTTGATGTGGCCTTCGGCCAGCACTGAATTGTTGAATTTGCTGAACGTTGTGATAGGACTGGCACAAGTCTGTGTTTATGTAGGGCGTACTACGCGTGTGCGTGTGCTGAATTGTTATGTTCAACCTCCCTGACGATGCCAATAAACCACGTCGTGTTCAAATCCTGCAAATGCAAAGCTATTCAGCCTTGTCAGTAACGCCACATGGTATCTGAAGTAATAAGGACCTATAGAGACTCACCCGAAGAGATGTGTTGGTAGAGTTACGGCCAAAATAACCAGGAAATGCAGGTGCTAAGTACTGACTATTCCTTACCGATTCTGGAAATTTCCATGTTCATTCAATACGTGCGTAACGTACACGCACACCCGGGGGGGGGAGCACGGAAGGGGTTTGCCCGTGGAGTGCGCACAACGGTCTGTAAGCCTATTCTCTTCATAAAAAACGGGGTGGCCATAAGGAACTGTTTCATTTAAAGTTACAATCTCCAGCGTTGTTTACAATACATGGATTATTGAAGAACTTGTTCTATTTTCAATATGTACACCAGCCGTTTGTTTCATGGAGATTCTAGAAAAGGATTTCCATTTCAGCTTCTCGATCCAGCTATGATGGATCCTGCATCCGAACACGTTTATAATGCACACGCTGCGCTGTGGTATCCTCAAATTAACACCCCTAAATTTCATGCAAAACAACAATTTAATATGTAAAACTCCCACCTTCGACATCGATTTTTTTTTCTCTGAAATATAGGCCTCACCTCCCGACTGTAGTCGTTTAAAGAAAATCCTTCCCTTCAACATGACCTTTTTCCACAACGTTATACAAAACGAATGTGGCATCCCATTCAAATTTTGTCCATTGCTTTTGGTTACGCGTACAGTCAAAAGTTCTTCAAGTTGGATCAAAACTCACAGTACGTCGAGACGCAGCACGCACAACCCGCCACGCACACAAATGTGTATGCGGGCAACGCGTTGGCAAGTTGGCACGGCACAGTCAAAAAGGAATTGCAGGTAAACAAAATATCTCTCCCAAAGACAATTTCCATCTCAAAAATTAACTTTTCTGATACAAGTGAAAGTCCCATATAAAAATCTGTCATACGGGTTTAAAAACTCCGAGCCAAAGTTGAAATTAATAAATTATCGATAAAAATTATTGCCGGCTGTTCGTGGATCGTGGTCCATGTTCACGCAGTTAAGAAACTAAGGATGTGCACGCCATTGCTGCACAATACTGAATGAGAAGAGTTTGAACGTAGCCTGGGGGGCGCTTGTCGCATAATACCCTCCCCCCGCGTACACCTATGCTGTAACGTGGACCCTGTTACACTGTGTGTGAACTCTGATTTGGCTACTGTGTGCACAAATAAACTGCAGGCCTAGTAATGAATGTGGTACCGCCACCTAGCCCACTTGAACGTACCGGTAATGTTGCAAAAAACTGGAAGAAGTTTAAACAACGTTTCCAGTTGTATATAATACACAGATGCGATTGGAGCACCAAAGAAGGTGTAGCGTTTTCTACACAATTACTTAAATTATTTGCATTTATTTCTTTCAGTGAATTTAGCTTTCAGAATCTCCATTTTTAAGTTTGACAACTTTTTCATTTCCTGTATCCAGTTTGACACCAGGATTACCACATCCGAGGAGACTTGTTACCACTAGGCCTATGTTGTTGCTTCCCTCCAACTATCCATCACCCAAGAAGTACAAGACATTTTGATACATCCGCCTGCCAACCAGCCGTACACCACGTACACTGAAGGAAGAATTGGTCAAGCGTACAGGCGAGTCCGTAAAAACGGCTGCACAAACTCTTGACCTCTGAAGAGAAAAAAAAAATCCCAATTCCTCCGGAAAATGCAAGAGCTGCTCGGATAACGCACGCTTGAACCGACCATATTCAAACAGTTATTCCTACAAAGGCTGCCAAGCAACGTCCAGCTTGTGCTTGCATCCTCTGCGGATAACGTTGATATTGACCAACTGGCTATGCTGGCTAACAAAATTGTGGAAGTTGCCCCTACTGCACCCCTAAGACCAACTTGACATTGGAGAGATTTCACTTCAATAACTGTTGCCAGCAACCTGGTGAAAGCATTGACGCATACGTCACCAGACTTAGTCTTAGACACCAGTCTGCGTAAAGATTTACTCCTCGAGGTTCACGAAGGCCACAAGGGGATAGATAAAGGCCGATAAAGGCTGTATATTCTCCATATTTGTTGCCGTAGGGATACGGCCTTGAGAATTATGATCTCTAAAACGGCCTTCAGGCCAAAAAAGTCTCCGGTTTCTGGTCGTCAGCCGACGTAGATCTACACGTCGGAAAATGAAAAAAGTTTTTATTTTTGGTTTAAAACCATGTCCAAAAGCTGCCAAACTTGCTTGATCAACAGGAATCCTACTACTGCGTCATTTAACGTGTTTTTGATGGGCGTACGGAATCAATCAAGGAATCCTTGTAGCTCCCCAAACATTTAGTCCGGCAGGCTTTTTCAGATGATGTCATTTCTGTATTTTACATTTACATCTGGGAACCAAACAAGGTGGTCTTAAGTTCTGTGTGCGTATGCACAAGCTGAAAATGCTTTTAACCAGTAAAAGTGCGGGGGGGGAGTCTGTTGTAGTGTTAGTAGCAGCCGGCGTTACGTGCGCATGCAGTCGCAATGGCTATCGCACCTATCATTTGCAGGTAAAAAAAAAAGAGGGTAAAAAAAAGCCGCCTCGCCGGGCCACTTTAAAGGCCAGCTCCTCACCAGAAAGCGAAGACTTTTTTGGCCTAATAATAGTCGAATGATGCGCTGCTAAATGAGGGATGCTGCAACAACCTCAATACAAAGCGGAGTACTGTTTTCCAAGGCTCTTTTGGCTAATTCCTTAGAATTAATAACACTCGACGTGGCAGGATGCCATCGGCGTTAATCCGCCTCGAGCAGGAGCACCCGTCATCGGTTGAAAAGGCTGCGTTGGTGGCGAATTTTTGTTTTGTTGGTTGCGCTACGATGGTAACGCGTACATATCATAGTCGTTTGTGAACCAGCGAAGAGTAATTCCCGCCAAAGGGGTCTCTATTGCTATGGAAATTGCGCCCTCTCTTGGTCCGGCTCGGGACTCATTCAGCAATCATCAGCATGCGTCATTGACCCCAATAAGCACACTTTCTTCCCACGCCTATCTTACTGGTTAATTAAAACGATGTAGAGTATTCTCAGTTATCAAGGGCGGATCCAGAAGCAAGTTTTCGAGACGGGGGGCAAACTTGTTTTTATGGGAGGGGGCAAAAATTGTGAAAATGTTTTCATGTAACCTTTTATGCACTTCCTGATGGGCGATGGTACATTTTGTTGATTATTTACACGCTTTTTTTGGGGGGGGGGTGATACAGACCGTGATGAGAAGGCGACATTATTCAAATATCCGCTCATCGAGATATGTAATAACGGAGTATGATACCCAAATGTGGTAACTAACAGATCTCCAAAGCTTACAATCACAGTCAGAATGATTCTAGATGTTCAAATACTACTTCGAAATACACAATCTCACACGACGCTAGAACTGAATGTCATGAAAGAAGTACGCGTACTTAATAACTACAGAGAAGCATCGGGCTACCGCAATGCATGTACAATCAATGTCGAACGTGCCATGCACACGCTATAATATGGACCCCGTTAACGTTCAAACAAATTCTACACTGAGAGCCTCAAAAAATTACGTCATGTAGCTTCCCAAAACAAACAAACAAAAAAACAAACACCCCCCCAACAAACAAACAAACAAACAAACAAACAAACAACCCCAACACCCCAACAAACAAACAAACAAACACCCCAACACCCCAACAAACAAACAAACAAACAAACACCCCAACACCCCAACAAACAAACAAACAAACAACCCAACAAACACCCCAACACCCCCAACACCCCAACAAACAAACAAACACCCCAACAAACAAACAAACAAACAAACAAATCAGCCCACCATGATAGGAGACCTAGTATGAGACGCTCATGTTTGCTGGCAACAAACACAACAGTCCTAGTCTACCGATTGCACTATTCTGAACATGTACCCACTTTATAGCTTCTATATGACGTCAATAGAAAACAAACTGGTGCTTGCTGCCACCAAACGTGTTCCAGTGCCCCACTGGAATAGACCGAAGAGATTATATAAACATGTACAAATTTGTATGTTGCCGCGGGAAAGAGTCATATGCAGTGTTAACGCCACTTCAGAAAAAACAATAATTAGAAAAGGTGGAAGTCTGCGTGAAATGCAGTGGATTAATTAATTATGTTGCTTTAGCGTAAAAGATTTAAAAGCTCTAGCGACTCGAAGAGAAATACGCCAAAAATGATTAAATTTTCAAAACACTATATAAACAAGCAAAACAGTATTGGAATAAAGCAGAGTGAATTGTAAGACGATTATTTTCTTTATTTACCCTCCAGTTCGATCATTGCGAATTTCTCTTCTTTCATATCACATGTATACTATTTCTGAATATTTAACAACAATATCTATTCCAACTTGAAAATACAATGAACTATTAAAGGAAAATAGAATACATTCTATAAACCTGAAATCCGAACAGTGCACATTTAAATAATTTTGTTTTCCCTTAACCATCAGCTGCACATGGAGATGATATAAAGCGAAGGACTTCGGGAAAAATTCACTGAAATAAAGTCAATAAATCAAATAGCTACTCAAAGTACTTTCAACGTGTTGAACTGAGTCAATAGGAACCTGTAACCTGTACCTGGGTTCTCCAGTCGATGCATTGCACTTGAACTTGTCACAATTGGAAAATTGCTGAAATCGTAATCACGGATAATGAACATATACACGCTTTCCTGCACAATAACAAATGTTCAGTTGAAAAATCATTTCCTTCAATGGAAATCTCCCCTTCTCTGTCAGAAAAGAAATGAAAATGCAAATTCAACCTGATGAGGCATAGTAGCAGCTTCGACACAAAGATTGTATTTTTGGCAATGGACATTCGATGAAAGTTATTCTGTAACTTTTGACAAATTATCGTCAGACAGCTCCGTGGAAACATTACCTTATTCTACGGGCTGAAATCGCATTCAGAACTATTTTCAACACATGTGCGTTGAAAACTCGTTTCTGCAAACATCCAGCCCTCACGAATTCAAACATCATCCCCCTTCACCAATTAGAGATACGAAGGGGCAGTTCAAACGGTAACACATTACTGCTTTGTCAACTTATGCATGCAGAATTAGTTTGGTATGTTTGGAAATTGTTTCACAATCACAATTCAGAAAAACCTCCAAAGGTTTCATTACAAAAAGATTTAGAGGCCAGCATCAAGACTAAATACGAGTTTAATAAATACCTGTGCACGCTCAGTACTTTCAGAAAAAAATGGCTTTCCACTTGCGGGATGTAACTACAAATTGCACACCTTTCCTTGCATTATGAAGGAACAGTTACTCTGTCATGGAGATTAGTGCAGTATTTCACTTTCTAAACAAGATGGCCAGCTGAGTTCCGTCTCTCCACGCTGGGTGAAATGTCGAAAGCAAACTCGCCCTCAGAGTGGCTCAGTTCGGCCGAGAAACTCACGCACTCCATGCTGCAACTACTTTCCGCCCTTTTTTCTGTGGCCTTGCCGCCAATCTGGTCAGATGTCTCGCGGCTGGACCCTAGGACGCCCTCCAGAGCCCCGTTGGCTTCATTGATGTCCGTGGAGGTGGATAGCGGGCGCATGATCGAAGACGACCGTGAGCCCGGCCGCTGGAGACAATTGGCTGATAATGGACGGTTTTTCCTACCTGAAGCTGAGGATGGAGTGCGAATTTCCTCTTCCAGGGGATCCATTTCTTCATCCTGAAATACATGATAGATACATATTTTTAAAAAGTAACTATCTGCTGCAAAAAAATCAAACCAGGACGATGCAGCACAAATGCGCATAGCTTCTGGACTCGGCTAGCTTGGTACAGTAGCAACGACATCAGCATCAAATCTGTATATATCTTGTTAGTACACTAATGGCATTGGAGGTAGAGGCCTTCGGGTCAAAGTTTTGAAGTAAACTTTTCTTTACTCCCAGCATGTCCTACTTGTTTTGCCCTATTGTACAGCTGTTGTATTGTTTTGTATTGTGACGTATCCCTTTTGTACAACTTTATTGTAATGCCAAATAAAATAAAAGTAATAATAGTAACTTAACCTCATCTTCGTCTTCATCAATAGCACGACGTCTGTATTCTCCTGGGATTCGTCGGTGTGCCAGTAAGCTGACCAGTGTCTCAATCTGTAAAAATGGCACACTTTATGTTAAGAGGGCCATATCTAACAAGTTTTGTGCACAAATTCCAAAAGTCAAACCCGTCTTAAAAGCGTGGAATAGGACGGGAAACCTTTTTAACTCCAATAGAAAGACAAAAAACCAAAATATAATCAATCAAACTTTAAAAATTTCAAGGCACAAGGCTGGAAAGACAGGTGACGATAAACGTTTGTTTATTGTTTCTAAAGCGCTCTGTCATCGTTTCTAAATCTTAACTTCATTTGACCCTGCCAACGTTCAGTGACAAGAGACCACTATAAGAATTTTTAAAGTTTTCTTTTCGGTAAAAGTCCTATTCCTACCTGTCTTTTAAATTCGTCAGCAATCAGTTGTGGGTTTGGTACGATTCCTTTATCAGCCTGAACAGCAACTCTCATCT
This sequence comes from Acanthaster planci, assembly GCF_054643075.1. Classification (NCBI taxonomy): domain Eukaryota; kingdom Metazoa; phylum Echinodermata; class Asteroidea; order Valvatida; family Acanthasteridae; genus Acanthaster; species Acanthaster planci. Next base: position 12,862,926 of record NC_141779.1, on the reverse strand, counting down.
GACCGGCATAGGTCAGGATGGATATACTTATGGGCACCTCGTCTCCTGGTGACATCCAGTACAGAATCATCTTAATATGCTTGCCGCCTAAAGAAAGGATGTCTTCCCCCAAAGCCAGGTTGGACACGGTGCAACTACTCTCTCCAAAGAAGGATGTAAGGATGCCCTGCGCCACCGACTCGGGGAATGTCGTTAAGACCGCTTGGGTCATGCCGTACAGCACCACGTGCTCTGCTGAGAGCTTGAGTTCATCCATGCGTCGCTTGGTGTCCCACAGTCGAGGGATTGCGCCTTCGGTGCTCGTTGGTAGCTTGACGTTGACCAAGGTGAAGTGGTTACCCATCGGCCCGATGCCACGCTGCAACTCAGAGCCTCGGAAGTCCACGGCCATATTGGAGTGAATGTTCTTTGGCCTGTCCACGCCTGAAGACTGGAGATAGAGTCTAAGGCTTCCGGCCACTGCTGACATGACCACATCGTTCAACGTACAACGGGTCACAAGTTTGACGCGGTATACAGGCGGCAAGTGGATGGCATCGGACCACGTCACCTCTTTCTGACCCGTCATTCGTCTCTCGCGGAACAGACTGAAGTCTTCGTTGCCGCAGAGGATCTGCCGGATGACAACGAGTGGTCCCACGATCAGTGCCCTTATTGCGTTGAAAGCGAACGCGCGTCTCCCAAAGCGTGTCTTTCGCGGCACATTAACAGGAGACTTCGTGTGTGTGTCTGCTAAGGCCTTGTGCAATAACTCGTTTAGATTTACACCGTCCGACACGCACGCGTGGATTCGGAAAAGTAAGAGCGTGTCCGGCTGTTCCTGACCCAGTTGGAGAACATGCATCTCCCAGAGTGGCCTGTCACGTTGAAAGGCCTGACAAGAGAGTTCGGAAACGTACCTAACAACGTCTGCTTTAGTTCTGAAAGACTCGGTAACTTTGATTATGTGGTTATCGATGTTAAAGTTATCGTCGTTGCTCCACTGGTAGCCGCACCCAGCTGGAATAACGCGCTGTGTAAATCGGGAGTACAACTTGCTACCACGTCTGTTTTCGGCGGATATTAACCGAGCTAAAAGCAGGTCCCGAAGGCGCGTGACTTCGAGACTGCCTTCCAAATGAAGGAGACACTGGTTCACTGCCTGGTTCAACTCGGTTTCGTACAGCCAGTATCGGTCAACGGCAGACACTAGGTTTGGACAACCGACGCATGCGCAATGCCGACAGGATACCAGTCTCCGCACGCCGTACGCAACAGGAACAGCAACGAAGGTAACCAATAACACTGGAATGCATGTTGCCAGGGCAAGAAAGACGAAAACCAGCGTACCAATCAGAGGAAGAATCAGGCTCTGGTCGGCTGGATGCTTGAGCCGTTTAACTGGCTTGGCTCCATTAGCCATGGAAGTGTGCGCATTGGTGGAGCTGTGGTGGTGCTCTTGTTGTTCGTATTGATGTTGGGCTCTGTCTTTGGGAAACTCTTTTCCTGGACTCGCCCTGGTGTACAGACCGGTCTCTGCATAATCCAGGGTCACGTGAAAGGAATCGACGCTGTCAGTCCGTGAAACTGTCCCCCGGGAGGGTCGAGTACAGGTGTCTGACGGCGACTGTTTCTTGGAACCCGCTAGGGGAAGTTGAAATAAAGATCACTCAAAGATTATGGAGACTATAAGCGGAAAAGTGTCCTATTACATGGCCAGAGAAAATGAGTAGATGTTTGATATAGGCCTAAGCATCACATTAAGTCCAAAACTGCCACTTCATTTGACTACCCTACGCAATTAATAAACTGGGCTTTTACAGAAAAATTTTACTGCATGAAACATGATAGTATGCAACGTCGACTGCGCCCTTAATAAGAGCATTTTCCCTTAAATAGAGCAAATTTTACTGCTATAGTTTTGAGCACGAAAGTAAATAACTTCAAAAATATTTTTGGAAACAAGGAAGGCAATGCGGAGAAAAGACTGTTTCATCAAAACTTCGAACCTAAAGAGGGATTTCACATTAGCGCCCTCTGCGCATATCCGCATCGAAACCGAGGCTCTCTATGTTGAACTTCGTCGCGCGCCCAGGGAGTCGACACAGTACATGCAGCATCCGGTTCGTAAGTGTGACACAACTTCAGTTTAAACCACGCCCACTGCACAAGATACACGACAGTCGCAGGTACGTTAGTTCGCGGTAAATTGCCGTTATTTTTTCTTTTGATTTTCCGCGTCGAGTCATCCTTAAAGACTCTTTCAAAATAATTTGCAGCCCCAAAGTCTGAATTTGATATACTTTTATGTCTTTTGTGTCTTGACTCCTTACTTTCAATCGTCTGATCGTATTAAGAATTGAAGCTGAAACATACAGCCTCGTTTTCGAACGCGGAAGTGCGCAGATCGACGCTAAAAGCGTCGTATTGGAATCCCTCTATACCTTTACCCACTAGTCTACACAAGTCAACACGTCTGTACCAACACACCCAAGTGTGTATTTGCCTGCAACTGGGGACCCCCTGTTGTTCCTCTTTTGTTTGTACTTCAACTTTTTTAGAAGACCACCCATATGTTTTGTACACAGTTGTCAATCGGGGACCCTCTGTCAATCGGGGGACCTTATTGTCCTCTATTGTTCAGGGTCCCCAACTGAATGCAGAAACAAACTCAGTACCACCGACCTCCTCGGCTATATCCAACAAGAAATGAGTCCGAGGGGTACCCCTAACATGTCCAATCTTTATACACTCTCTAGGCTATTGTTACCCAAGATATCCCCCTAGATGTCTGAAAATAATCCCTCGGATTACAGTGAGACAATGATCAACACAAAGCTGGGGGATTCCCTCCGTTTCATATCTCGCTTCATATGTCCTCAGCTCCTTTTGTAGGCCCAATGTAATGCTGCCGAATCTGTGACGTAATTCTGATGTGCATTATAATGTATCACATGCACGATCCCGAACAGTGGCATTCTGCTGTAAAAACCTGTTTTATCAACGGCGGTGGGTAGTCTAATCCGATACGATTCATTTTTGGCTACGACAGAATTCCTCAAGAAATCCGAGGTTTTCGACAGCATGAGCAACTGCAATTCAGTTTCAACATTTCAATGAAAAACCTTATCTTATATGCGCACAATACTGAAGTCTTACTGATATATTTAGTTTATCAATAGTAAGAATGAGAGGTTTCAATTCCGATCAACAGGCAAAATGTAGCTCAAAGCTGACGGTATTAAATTGGTAATAATTAGGTACAGAAATAACCCTTCCTTTTACACACTGCTTGTGCACACTACGATTGATAGGTGTTACCGTTTTTTCCAGCGTCTTAACAAATGAAAGAGATAAAAGAGATAAAATGATCTGTAATGTCAACATTTATATCAGCCTGATTTAATCTACTTATGAAGTTCAGAAATGCACATCCTTGCAACGGATATTTGTCTAAAAGATGCGCCATGATCTACACCATTGTTTTTCCCAGTGTTTTTGCTGTAACGACCCAAGAAATCTTTCCAAAAATTCAAGAATGAGAAGAGCCCAGAGTTTACCAAAAATATAAGGTTTTTCTCCCAACGCTTTCCTGTTCTTGAGGCTACTTATCTTACCTTCGCACGCGATTTGAGATAATCGTCTCTCGGCCCATGGGGACGAAGGCTCAACGGGCGGGCTTGGCGAGAGGTTCTCCATTCCGGTAGCTTATCATGTTGTAGACGACGGTCCGAGCCCTCGTGGGTGCCCCTCTAGCTCAGTTTCGCAGTGTTTCCCTCTGCATGCATAAAACAAGGGCGAAGCATGCAATCACTACGAAAGCGGGTAAATTCACCGTGTATGAACACCAAGTCCCTGCTTATTATTATAGACAGCAACCTTGCATTTTGCAGGCAGATGTTTTTCCCACATACTCAAATGCAGAAACTGAAAAAATTCAGCCAACGGGTGTGTTAATATTAAAAAATGTGAGAAATTCGCCGAAAATGATAATGGGCCAGATGTCAGCCACATTTCTCATCTACCGTTTGAACATAAACGGGATTGCTGTTCATATCATTATGGTGTGGAAGGGGTGACTGTATGATAAGATGTCTGTTGTACTGATGCGGTGAAGTATTCATTTGAAACACTGGGGATGTACCGTAGTACAAGATATCTACTGTAGGAGACTAATGTTTGCACAGACCAGTTTGTATGCAGCCTGTTTTCGCCGTTTTATTTCAGTCACACAACAAGACAACTTAATGTGAATTCCAATTGAACAAAACACGCACCACCAAGATGATACAGTCATGTCAGGCTCGCAATAAAAGCCCAGCCTTCCCCTGTAAACATCTCTAAAACCATTCTTGTTTGATTTCCTAGCCAAAACACATACCAGATGTTAACACCTGTTGGTGTCTGTTTGTTTATCACTCTGGAGCTTGTTTTATGCTACAAATTCTAAAGGTACAACATATTAACATACACTATACACATGGGCCTATTCGCAGTGAAGGCAATGAGCGACACATGTACCGCAAGGGCACACTACCGGTGATCTATGACTACATTTTTATTTTTAGATATGTGCACATTAGGCCTAGCTATGCACAGATGATTTTAAGTTATATTGTGCTCAACAGATTCATCTAGAATTCTACTATTTGAAGGATTTTTCTGCACATTCTGCTTATTTTGCCAAATATATCCATGCATAGCGCCTGTATTAAAGGAAGACTTTCACAACAAAATGTGTTTGCTACAGACTTAATGTTTGAAAAATAAGTCCTAAATCCTGACGCAGAATACAACTTTGTCCTCTATTAAATCAAACTTTCATTTCCCTCTGGTCAAGCTTCAGAGAGTAATCAAATCTAGCTATGCTGTGTATGGCTAAAATGGATATTAAGAGGTCACTGGCTACAACGTAGCACTGGTCAATGAGCAAAATGATAAAAACATCCTTCGGAGAACGTCGTACATAAAGGAAACATAAAGGAGACGTAATGCTGATATGGTAAATACGAATTTCGGTGCAAACCCGGAAGTGTTTTGATTCTAAATGAAACAAGGACAAAGAGGAAGCGACTTATAAGTAGAATTTACAAGGCATGCAAACATTAGCTCGATCAAAAAATCAGTTGAAGACAACGGTAATTTATCGCGGCACATCAAATATATATAATGGAACAATTTAAGACAGGAAGTTTATAAATCTGATCAGTAATCAGTTTAGTCTTTTCACACATGATTACTGATCACAATTTGTTGTTCTTTCAGTTAGAAAACTCTTATGCAATTTTGTTCTGCGAAACCCAAACGTTACGTCATAATTTCTAGAAATACTTCCAAAACGTAGTCGTTCAGAGATATTTGCTCAAGTTTGTGAGGTTCTAAAGTCTTAGACGGTTAAAAACTAAATAAAGCCAGCTTATTAAGTTTACAGATAATTAAAAACCACATTTACAGTGTACCTGAACAGAATGAATACAACAATTACGTAGTCGAAGGGAACAACTCTTCAATGGAAGTTTGCATATTTTATAAACATGGAACCCGAATAGTGCGTGAAAGCCAGGTGCAGTCACAGAATGGAGCGAATTCCAAAATAAACCATGTACATCTTGTATTTTATCTGACCAGAAAGCTTAACGTAATTTGGACCAATTAAAGCGAGTGCGCAGAGACTGACCGAAGAGTTGCTATGGTAACTCTGGATGAATTCATGCATTCTTCAGTGCGTATGAGAGCACTGATTTCGTGAATCAGCATCGTTAAAGGGTCTGTTTTGTCACGGTCTTCACAAAGGGACATACGGCTTGCGCTTATGCTGGAATCTAATATATACCCCCAAAGCGAAACCCCAACATTCCACCAACTTACTACTCGTCTTAAATATATGGAAACTACTTAACATCCATTTATGACTATGTAGAAAGGCGCATTTTTTTCTTTAGTTTTTCTTTAATTGTTTTTGTGCTTTGTTTTTCTTGACGACTGTGTTGCTATTGCCGTCATGTCATCACAGAATGTTATGGGACATAAAGATGCTTTTTCAAAAACTGCATTAAACAATTACATTGGTCGTTGACTGGAGCAAGATAACTAGTTTTAATGACTTGGAATTCTGTCTTGGTGTTTTTCAGTCTGTATACAATGCAAGTTAGGCAATAATAATTTATATGATGATATATAAAAATTCGTCACCAACACCACGAACTGACACACATCTTCACTTTTGTGCTAGTTCGTGAAAAGCGTGATTAGAGCAGTTTTGGTTTCACGACGTGACACAAATGTGTGCCCGCGCATATTGTACACTCGTACATTATCGAACAATCTCGTTTTCACGAAGAAGCACAAATGTGTGTTTTGTCAATATAGCAAAAAAAGCTTTTAATGTCTGAAATGATTTTATTTTACCCGTAAATGGGTGAGTAAATTGAAAAAAAATGCTCTTAAAACTTGTAACTGTGTAAATTAAGGAGAACGTCAATTTCTGAATATGGCAAATCACGGAGCACATGACGCAAGACATTTGTGCCTCTTCGTGAAAACAAAAACATCACATTTCTATAAAATACGCGTTGAAGCGCGCACACATCTATAGATTTGTGTTACTTCGTGGTGTTGGTAACGAAATATGTAATACTGTCCAAAATGTAAATGGCGAGTGAACTTTCGGGGTAATAAACAGGATCCAGTATAATCAAAATCCCATATTGTGTATCTTTGTGATACCCTGAGAACATCGTACTGAGCCTTCAAGTGTTCAGTCTGCCTTTGCTGGGTGCCATTGTTTTACATATATATATATATATATATCTCAATGCAGATTCTCGCGGAGAGGAAAAATTTATTACCGTAACAAAAATGCGAACATTTGAAATTGTACGCGCAGAGTTAATAAACGAACAGTGAGCGGGAATACCTTTGTAACTATATTCACACTCAATACAAGGGAGTTCCATCACCCCCCCCAACCGTTATGAGAATGTTACAAGGTAAAACATTCAGCATGACATTATTCCCAAAGGGCTAGTTTCAAAACAAACTTTCGAACATGCCAGGCAATTAGAAAAGCTGTCCCTCACTACACTACACTAGTGCGTAAGATTTATAACAACCAATAGTGATTAATGATCAGGTCAGTTTTACAGCATGCATCGTGCCCTTGTGGTATCTATGATGGGTGGTTTGTGATGCTACGATCACAAGGAAGCCAAAGACGATTTAAACTGACCCTTCTCAAGACCCTCACCACACTATACTAGTGCGTAAGATTTATAACAACCAATAGTGATTAATGATCAGGTCGGTTTTACAGCATGCATCGTGCCCTAGTGGTATCTATGATGGGTGGTTTGTGATGCTACAATCACAAGGAAGCCGCAGAAGATTTAAACTGACCATTCTCAAGACGTAGTATAGTCTACTAGTATAGTGGTAGTGACAGCTTCCTATATTCACTCAATGCTTATAGTCTACACAGCTAACCAAAAAATCGTGCACAGTAGAGCATGATCGTCTAACTGAAAAAGACAATGGCACGCGAGAGTCAGGCGCGGAAGAATAAATAGAATTAAAACGAAAAATTTTGTCCATCAGTCACAATCGGCTGGAAGTTCGAGTCAGAGCAGCTGTGTCAGCTGACCGCCCGGCCTCGAAATATCGTGCACTGTCGAAGCACGTTGCCGAGCTCGCATGAGATTCATCCGTGTTGCATATGCCATTTTGTCGCGGGCTGAGAAGAAAATGCCACAATGCTGGCATATGTTTTCTTCGCGAGGAAAATGACCTCAAAGACCGGACAGAAAAAAATCGATTGTTAGTTAAATAACGTCTCTATAAAAATGCCCAAAGACTTTCTTGACTTTTTTTTCGTTTCCGCCATCCAGAATATCCTTGCTTGCAGTCATCTAACATATTGGAGAGATACAAGGTCATACTTTCTTCACAAATGAATGACGATCTGTTGAAAGGGTATGTACTTTGTTGCATGTTGACTCCTAACTTCTGAGCGTATGCAATTGGGTTGAGCGATATTGAGTTCAACAAAAAAAAATTATTTCACTTAAAGTTATATATTAATTTTGTGACAAGAAATAAAGGCATGAAGGAATCCAAAGAAAAGAGGGTGATGACGAGACAATGAATATTCAGTCTTGGTGGGATTCGAACCCTGAGGGAGAGGCAAAAGGTAACTGTAAGTGACGTACGGCTACGAGCTATCGTGTCAAGCGATATCGAGGGGAACAGATCTTTAAAGTGACGGTACACAGTCTACCCTTGATAAATGGGAGGGGGATGAATACATCTCTGCTGCACTATACAGATTGTCCCCCAGTATTGACTGCTGTCAGTGGCAATACCTTGCTCAGGTGTGGTAGGCCTGAATGCAATTTCCGCTCACCAGCCTTGTCACTCTGTAACCAGCTAGGAAAGCCTGTGGGTGCAACAACACTTGCAATCGGGAGGGGGGCATGTCCTGGCATCCCAGTGCTCTTAATGTGCACCTGCCCGAGCGCCTCGAGATAGATAACATTACATTCAATTGATCACTTATCCTCGCCTTGAAGTCTACATGTATTATATCGGTGATTTCTTACCTACCGAGAGGCCCCTTTCACTTCAAAACTGTCTTTACCATGGCAACGGGCGTCCTTATGCCCTACTCTTACAGGATTACGTTACCAAATAAAACTGAATTTTCTTAAGATATACGTTTCTTTGTAATTGCATCTTTTTAAGGTCATGCCTGAGAAGTGCACTGGTGCCAATCGTCCCCTTACGTCATTTCTTGGAACTTCTTATGATCCAGTTACAGTACCGCAATCCAAAACACCTCAGGGGAAAATATCGAAACTCAAAAATGTGGAGTCCGGTATTTTAGCACTTCATATTTCTGCTGACGCAAAGCGCCGTGAAATTGGAGTGTGGCTCTACCCAACAGTGTACGACGTTCTTTCCTTTCGGTCGCATGACATCCAACACGCGTCTGTAAACGGCACAGGGAACTGGCGCGAGTGTTAGGTGCTCACCGCAAGTTTTAAAAACATTTTCTAGCACGACTAGGTCGTACGTACCCAAAGCCAGTGCTGGTTTCACCTTATCTTCACACGAAGCAATATCAGCCATCGACTAATTCCTTCAACCTCCTCATGAAATCACCCCATCATGCATTCTTATTTTGACACGCCCATCCATTGCTGCGGCAGCAGTCTCGCTCATTTGTTTGGCTACGGCACTGTTTTTATGGGAAAAAACATCTGTTGTTTGGGAATATTTTGCTGTGTTTTCTTTGCCGTTTGCATGATTAATACGTTTGCATTATGAACATAACAATTTGAATGGTTGCTGACGCGTATTAAATATGAACCTCTAAATTTGCCCATCGCATGCAATTTACGTCAGAGGGATTTACATTTATATAACAATATAGGCTGGCAGTTGTATTCTGCAGCACACATTGCAACGAAAATAAACACCACTGAAGACATTATGGTAGCCCAAAAGAATTGTCAGTCGTTACGCAGACATCCCTGTGCCTTAAATCTGATCAGAGGACATTTTTGAGTTAGCTCTGAGTTCATAGAGGGAAGTAATACGAAACTACGCATGTTCACCAAGGCATTTTTATCAATCGGTTGTTTCGATTGTATGACCAAAGAAGAACTTTAAAATGTGGTGGTGTATCATCTTCCGAGTCGGGTGTCAAGCATGGTGGGGCAGATTCGGAAGAAATGAGCGTTAGTGGAGGGGAGCGATCCATCAAGGGTCCGTCGTCTTAAGGCTGATTGCACAGAGATTTTGAAGGGGATGCCCAAGATTATGAATTATGATTTATACATACTTCAGACAGTTTCCCTATTAAAAGGTGTGTGTAATGCCCGCTGAGAAGTGGTAATGCCCGGTACGTAAATCAAGACCTGGCACCTGGGTACAGGACAGTTTAATCTATTGTGATAGGTCAAGAGTCTGTGTGCACGCATCTCGCCACGCGCGCGCAAATTGGACAATTTGCATAAAGAATATTCCATAAACTGGACGGGGGAGTTCGAGATAATGGAAGTAGAATTCTAGAACAAAATCGCTAGAAATCCATCATATATTGACTTCTTTTGACTCTCTGACTAAAAAAGTACTTATGAACGGAATAAATATGTGCTTGACGCATAACTATGTGCCTCAGCATGAATGCGTGCTGAGGAAACTAAACGCTGATAATGCCCTCTCCTGTAGCTCGGGCATTAGTCGCGTCCATTCTCCTGAGCCGGTCTTAAACGCACGTTTAAGACCAGCCATTTATTCCTTAATAACATATCACTAATGTCAATGCTATTAATTAGTTTGTTCCACCTTCACGAATTGGCCGAAATTCATGTTCAATTATAGCCTGAAATTAACTTTTGCTAATTTTGTCCAGACAGCTATAGGGAATGGATTGACCGGACCCATATGGTCATTGAAAGTCCCCCCTCTGAATATCTTTAAATCGTCGTTCTGGTCTCATCTTATCTTGCAACTTTTTATTCTTTTGTTTTAATCTCATCTTACTAACATTTAATGCATATTCTTACTGTTTCGATTTTGGTGTTTGCATTCAGTATTAATTTTTATGTGTTAACTTTTTAGTAATTTTATTCCCTTTTTTATTGTCTTTAATTTTACTGTTTTTAATGGTTTTACCGTTTCATTGGTCTATGTTTTAGTCCATTTTTGTTTAAATGTAACCGTGCCCCTTTTTTTCCTTGGATGCAACAACATTTTTGTCTTGGTTTGCATAGTTTAATTTCCTTTAGCTTTTAGTACACGCACAGTGTTCCATGTTTTATTTTTAATTTTTTATCATTTTATCTGGGGAATGATTTTAGAAGGACTTTGATGTCTTGTTTCACGACCCTTGACGTGGTCAAAAATTAATAATAAACAAACAAATAGACTCTGACAGCAGATCAATCGATGGTTACTACGCTGCTTAATTAAAAAGCAAACTAAAAATTAAGGCAATGCTCGATGGAAAACAATGCATTTTCATCAACATCGACATTCTGCTATTTTCTTCCTTCTTGTCGCCGTTGGGGTGGTACTTGGTAAGGGTTGATCGGTTCTAATCATTTTCAGGTTGGTGAGATGAGGACACTACTATGCTTGTTTAGGATTCATATCCAAATAAAGAACACGCAAGGACTCTGTTTGCAATATATGTAAATGCAAGCTTGAAACTGAAAGAATACAAGGCGTGCTTATACGTAACATGGTATACAATTTTTTAAGCTTTCTTTGGGGTTTCTAAATAACAAGATGATAAACGTCAACATGTTTCCCCTATTGCAGACTTAGGGGAATTGTAAAGGTTGTCAATGCGCTCATTTATATTTTAATCTCCCAAGAAATGAGATTTTGTTTCTTTCCGCAAGGTATGGTGAGTGTTTTAATAACAACGAATCTGTGTACTTTTGCCCTTCCTCAGGGCAAGCGCCTTTCCTGGCAAGAGCTGAATTGCCGTCTGTAAGTTAGTTCTGACGTCAAGCGGATGCTTGTCTTGCACCAATCGTACTGCGAAATGCGCTCTCTCCTGTATGTGTAGGCATACAATTTCTGCTTGTCTCCCGAGAGAGAACACTGGGGAACTTTTCTTCTCGGAAAAAAATTACGAAAATCGAAAGACTATTCTAAGGAGTTTGCTTGAGTCTGTACTTTCTTGGTTACAATTCATAAATGCATGCGTAAGCTGGTGTTACAATTACTGATGTTGGAAACACAAAACTAATAACTTTTTCACTTCTTTCCACTTTTGGGAGGCATGTGTCTTGTGCGGCATTGGCGCACAACTCTTAACCTGGAGAGGGCGCTTTGTTGAAACGATTTCCCTTAGAGCCAACCACAGACATCTAAACACATAGACGAGCAACTATTAAGAAAGTGTCTCGTGAATGGTATTTTGTAACGATTATTATACCCAAGTCAACGTAAGGACGATGACGTCATGCTAAAGTCATTTCGCCACTTTTCGCTTCTCTTCGTTACCTCCACAACTCAGCGATACATTAAAAGCCGACCAATTCATTTCTGTTTTGCACAACTTATTGTGCCATCACGTTATCCACTCCGTTCAACAATGCCCCATTCGAGTGACGTGCTCACCCAGCTTGGAATTACGTGGAATTATCCACTGTCATTTTGTGGAAAACAGCAATGTCTGATGGATGACATTGGCTTTGTCATACAAATCCTGAATAGATATCAAAAAAGGTTAAAGTTGTTTCTTCATATTACACTCTCACACGGTGACTTTGCTGTCCCCATTATTTGTTCGTGAAAAAAAATGTTGATTTTGTTTTTAATTTTTACCGTGTAATGAAGACTGGATACATAAGTTCTCACATTGTGGTCATGATGGATGCACTGATTGAAATAAAACTTTAATCTCGTTCAATTTCCATTGGTATTTATCATGTTGTAAAAAAGACTGCGCTTATTTACAATAGATTCGGTTTCGAAAAGTTAAATAAAACAGTAGATTCTGCTGCTTAAGGGATGTTTATGAGCATGCCGTTATTTGGAGATTCCCTGTTTAAGTAAAGTCTTACAATACAAACTAAATTTCCAAATCTGCAACACTACTTGTCTTCTCTATTTACATTCAGAGAAAAGATCATCACCTTTATTGAACATAAAATGCATTAGCATTCCATCTGACTAATCAAATGGCGTTTCCTGAGTTTCAAGAATGGTCGTTCACGCAAACGCAAAGGCATTAAACTACCACGTTTTTCTATGTTGCGTGGATCGGATTCTATTGAATGGAGAGTGGACACGGGGAAGGCTTTTTTTCAACTGCAGTGCTAATGGCCACCATAATTAGGCGTACATAAAGCCACGGAGTGTTTGAATGTATGTATATTTCAAAAATATCCCCCGACTGTTTTCAGAATGGTAACTGTTCCAGATGGACATTGCCAGGAGCAGGAAAAACCCCGAGGACTACACTTCCAGGTTTGCATTCACTCATACAGAGAGCAGAACGGTTTTCAGGAGATACACTGTATTGAATGAGCTTTAGGACTGCAAGATTACAGAAGAACATCTTGTTTTCCCTCGATCTACTTAGAGTCTAGTCCTGCGAGAGTGTCCCGTACAGTTAATGTTACATTGGAAAGATAGAGTGCAGCAATATGAAAATTTAGCAGACTTGGAATGTTATCTACTCCCCGACCGTCTACATCTTCAGTGCAGTTTCATAATGGACTCTTCACATTTTCAGAAAGTCCGAAACTTAGAGCCAAAATATTTTTGTGCGAACACAACACTGAGGGACTCCAATTTTGAGGCCAGCAAATCTTGCGGCCTTGCATCTTGCTCTTGAGAATTTCTTGGGTTCAAAGTAACTGGCTTTGTATCACCAATAAAATAAAGCAGGGACACATGGAGACCTCAAGTGAAAGACCTTTTCTATTTTACTGTACCTGTTTCCACGTTTCTCCTCTTTTCAGTGCAATAAAATCCACGTTGGTTGTCGGGAAGTCAAAAAATTCCTCAAAATTCACCTTAATTATTTCTCGGCACTAAAAAGTAGGGGAATAATTCAACATCCCAGACAGCCCTGCTTAAAAAGTGGAAGGGGGGTATATACATCCCTTTTACCGGGATTTATAAACGAGCATGAAAATTTACTGTGCAAAAACACTAACCTCTTTCGAGCAAAATGAAAAAATGTACTGCACAGGAAGAATTTTTTTGTGAGTGTAATTCATTTCACAGAGTACAGAACTTGTCTTTGTATTGTGCTTGCTTCTTGTGTCACTTTTTTCCAAAGTAATGAAGGGACAAATGCACCTGAGTGCAAAATGTCCACAAACCCATTACGAATGCCAAAAGAAGGAGTGACAAACACCGTGTAGTTTAATTGTGGGAAAAATCTGGGGCTGTGTTAAACTTTGTAACAGGCTATGTTTCTTTCGTTGAATGCAGCCTTTATTAAAAATTATACAGCATTTAGGGCAGAACACTATCAGTTTTCTGAGGGCACAAACTTCAAATCTGTACATCTGTACGTATTCCCTAAAATTTAAGTCTCTTGTGATGTAATTATGGAATTGGGTTTGCGGATGCAAAATATATATCAGCTTTCGGTGGAAAACACATCTAATTTCTTCCACTACTTGGCTAATGAATAGACAGCTGAAGATAAAGCTAAGACAAACACTGGGAAAAAATAAGAACAAAAAGATCAGAAAACGACAGTCATCAGTCCAATCAGCAAAATGTTCTTATTGACGTCTGTTGCTCTAATCCAAACAGACTGTGAAGTTCATTCCAAATGTGTTCACAGTCAATGTTCACGTGAACAAAACAAGCTGGGACGACGTACTAAGTAATCCTACAAAATCCAGCTTGATTTCTACTTGACCCAGCGCTGAGGCCATTGAACGTGACAACAAGGCGATGCTGAAAATCATCGTGCACGAATAAACAGACATCAGAACTGAGTACCAGAAACTCGAATCTCCTAAAAGCACTCACTCCTTTTAGACACCGCGTCACAGATACTTGCGAAATCGCATTTTGTGGTCAAATGACTACATTTTTCACTGGCAAAAAGCTCAAGCTTCTCCATTCTACACCGTATGTACGTGTATCACTTGAATTACAAAATACAGGAAATGCAGGAAAGACGCTCAGGTGAGAAAAACACAGGCCTGACGTCACTGTGACATAAAACACTTGCCGCGCCCGAATCCAAGGCTGATTGAGGGGCTGATGCCACAGCTTGTTGGGGATTCAAGCTAAAGCGCCACAACACAACATGCGGTGTCTCTGACGCCAAAAAGAGGGTTCGACTCAACCCACAAAGAGACGGCTGGGGACGGGAGCAATAAACAAGATGCTGAAATGGAAACCGAAAAAGGGCAGAGACGAGAGAGTCAGTCAAGTGGCTCGGATTCCGCCGCCATAATTGCGCAGGAAACGCAAGTGCTTATCATTTTTACTGAAAAAAGACAACTTGCGCCAATAGGCCGCAACTGTTTGAAGCGCAAAATAATGTGTACAAAATATCACGCCTTCTACACATCAGCATGGAGTCGTTTCCCTCCGGGACGCCTACCATAAGTCTTAATTACGTCTATGATCAAGGAGGAGTTTGCGAACAATTAAGGCCATATAGGCCTTCAGATGCCTTGTTGTTTTTGTCACAGTGTTAAAAATGGAGATACGACGATATGGGCCTTATAACGCTTTGGTAGCGCAGCGTATCGTAATCATCGCTCTTCTATCCCAGGGCTCCGGAGACAGAGATACGTTTATCTGTAGAGGTGTCCAGATCTACTGAGTCCACCGTTGCTGTCTTCTGTAAGACAGGGGCTAATGCGAACAGAAATGAAGCTTTGGTACCACCTCTTATCCACCAACATTCATTATTATACTGTTCTATGAAATCTATTGATTTCAACGGTTGGCCTACAAAAACTGACTTCCCAGCATACAAATAAAACACCACCAACCATTGTTAGTTTATAAATAACCCACTGACTCGTGTATTCGTTGGAATATAATTTCCTCTGCACCCCGCCCCCCAAAAAAGAAAAATCCCTGTAATTTCGAATTAAAATAGGCTGGCTGACCCACAGTCGCTGACTTTTTTCTTCAAGGAATGGCATGCCTCCGAAACATGACACTCACTAATGAAGACAATGGCCCACTTCGAGGCCAATTTGACGCTGCAGAAGAAAATCTACAATCCTAGAGTTTTCATTAATCTAAACAACAACAGGTACCCTGCAATTCAGGGTTTCTGGTGTTTTTGTGTGTGGAGTTGAGCTATAAAGAAATATTGCAAATGGTTTATTGAAGTGCAGATCCATTGCGGTTGGTATCTTTGAGTCAAGTGTCTCAAGCTAAGTCAGTCGGCACGGACCATCTCAGTGTATCTAGCTCCGAGCCACAACCACTTACCCTGATTTTGCTCAGTGTGTTCTTGAAAAAGGTCTATTCCGTTGGGGCTGGTGTGCGTCGTGAAATTCCAATTTATGCAGCCATTTAGATAGAAACTGACACAAAAACCGACAGCACATATTAAAAAACGTGTTACTTGCAGCTTTCAAATCAACAACAGCTGACAAGGCTAATTATCTGCTGTTTTTATTTGGCAAGCGTCATTTGCCTAACAGTTACAACTTAAGAAACCCAAACTAATCGGTTCCTGGCTGCTTCACTTTCAAAACATTCGAGAGACAGACACTTCAAGGTGTTTACTAGTTTGGTCAATTTTCAGAATGGCATTATACTTTAGCATTACTGCATGACTGCTAAAGACGAAAAAATAATGAGAAAATCAGGCATCTGGATTTGCTGTGTGCACAGCATGGAAAGCGACACGAAACCTCCAATTAAGTAATCGATCTTCTCTAGTCTTAGCTGTGGCACTCAATCAACACGCAAACAATACACTTCCTTCTGTATCAGTCGTCTACCGGCGGAGACTGAGGCAATGACGCTGTGACGGTGCGAGAAATCTGAAAATGTATCATAGGTGCTTAATATGAAGGATAAATAACGCACGGAGGTGGACACAGTGTAGGATAAAACGAATACGTTAGAATTGGCTTTATGATCCGTTGGCAAGAGTGAGTGGCATTTAAGCACCCACTTTCCTATCTCCCATATTATTTTCATTTCAGTATTGGGATATTTAATATACTATTTCCAAAATTTTAACACGATTTGAACTTAGGCCTACACCTTAAAGAGTCAGATTCTTTTCATGAATTAAATAACAAACTGAGGACTCTTAAATCATTTCGTTGTATTCCATTCTTTCCATTTCCGTTTATTTCATTCAGTCCAGTTTCTGTTTCAGTTCCACTGTTGTTTTTATTTCGTTACACTTCTTTTTATTTTATTTCCTTTATTTTCGTTTTTCTTTATGATTGTTTCCCTTCCTGTCATTTCACGTTGTTTCATTTCTTCTCCCTTCATTTCATGTGATTTTGTTCCCTGCCTGTAACTTGAACCCAGATTCCCTTGAATCCGGTTGCTTTTTTGTCTTTTGCGGACACCAGTATTTCCATATCACTATCAGTAGCCATTATTCTGTACACATTGTCTTGCGTATTACAATCAACAACTCTGTTCACAGATTCTCAATTTCAAATATTTAACCACATCTCCCTATGTTAAAAATGTCCCAAAGTCTGACGGCAAATTTTTTTATAAGAATTGAAACTAATAACTTCATAATCACCACAAAATAATAAGTCGTTTTAAACTCAAGGAATTATGAAGATCTTGTGTTTCACTTAACTTTGGTTGATGAGAAACCGTCCGAAATCCGCTAATAAACCTTGCTGACAGAAATACAAATTGAGTTACAACTTTTAATTTGAGACCCAGAGATAACACAACAGAATCTTCGTATGCGAATATCATTACTACAGTCTCCTGAGGTCGTCTATCGACAAATCACCATGTGTTCAAGTTCCTTGATGCAATCTAGTGCCCTTTCCCGACGGATTCTTATCGGACTGAATATCACAAAAACGTTCCTATCCGCACGGTGCTTCTCTTTAATAATTCAACCCGCGCCGTCACTTAAGGTCCACAAATATTTGACGAGCCATCTGCAGCTCGTTCCCCACCCACAGACCATGTTTTCATAACTCTGTATGACAGGAATCAATTTGTCAGATAACGAGCATTTTGGTGTAGGAAAAAAATCCGGTGGCACATACTGCACAAACCAAGCTGTGACTTGTTTTCCCGATATGGCTGAGCTCTGCTGTTTATGCACGCTGTTTATAACATGCTTTGTCTAGACAAGGAAAAACACTGGGGGAAAACAAAGAAAGACCACAGAAAGGTAGAGAGACCGCAGGTTTTGATTTTGAAAACAAAAGAAAATTGGCAGTTTGAGGAGGCGATGGGGTAATCAGACTGAAGCTCGTCGACATAATTATTTGTCACACTGCAAACTTTGCGAATAAACCACTCAGTAGCCTACTAAGTGTCAGTTATAGGATAAAAATTATTTTATTTCATGCACACAAATTTAGCTCGTATTAAAACCTCTATCCTTTGTTCCGTCCAAAAAGGGCGAGAATATGAACTTTAATGCCATCAACTGATTGTTAAATGCAAACCACTTGACTGTCGGTTCTTTCAAATATCCATGCCACAAGCAATAGGTGGGAAAACAACAAAATCAGAACAGACATATGAATAACCGATATATATTGAGTTCAGCTGAGAGAAAATGAAGTCAGAATTAGGTTTTCTGCAAAAGGGCCGCTGGACTCCTCCCTTTGAGATTAAAAAGGACATATTTACGCTAGACATTCGAGGTTAAAAATGAACTGAATGCTTTCTCTCTCTGTGGCAGACTGAGCTTAGGGTAACGGGGACTTCCTACAGGCACCGACACCTGCTTAGCGATAAATGAAAGCAATAACAATAATTTTCCTGGTCGCTCTTTCCATACCCTTTCCCACAGAACTAACGAAAGAATTAGGTGATTTCGATGGACGCACTCTACTGATGTTTTAGCAAATGGTATATCAGGTCTGTTGCATCAAATAATAATGATCAATCAATGATCAATGATATCCATTATGACATAGATTGCTTATAAACATAACCAATATCCATGTAAAACTTAAGCTGAGAATTCTTCTCATCATGATGGCCATTATGAAGCAGAACAGGTACCAATGTTCATGTGAAACCTACGGTGAGAAGATTATCATTCTTCTGATCATGATGGCCATTATGAGGCAGAGCATGCACCAATGTTCATGAAAAACCTACGCTGAAAATGTTATCATTCTTCTGATCATGATGGCCATTATGAGGCAGAGCATGCACCAACGTTCATGAAAAACCTACGCTGAAAATGTTATCATTCTTCTGATCATGATGGCCATTATGAGGCAGAGCATGCACCAATGTTCATGCGGAACCTACGCTGAAAATATTATCATTCTTCTGATCATGATGGCTATTATGAGGCAGAGCATGCACCAATGTTCATGTGAAACCTACGCCAAAAATATCATTCTTCTGATCATGATGGCCATTATTCCTTAATAAGCAATGAGGCAAAGGGATTTGAAGTTGTATAACGCCTATTTGTTCGAAGGAAAATTCAAGTTAATTGTCGAAAGTGAAATTCAAGCCTAGTTATGGGTGTAATTTTCGGGAAAACGCATTACTGGCAAGTAAGCCTACACCGTAAAGGGCGCCGGTGTGAACTCATTAATTAATGTATTGGTTAACGGCACTTCGAACTATCAAAACGGGCTCTGTGCCTCGCTGCAAATGCACTGCCTTGGGAATGCGCGCCGCTGCCGCCCCCCCTTCCGGTAAAGTCCGCGTGAAACAAAAACCCGTGCCTCCACCTAATTAACCTCCGCGATAGAGGCGCAGACGGGAGGTAATGACACTGAAATGGAATCGATTGGTCCCACGCGATCTACCAGCAACGGGGTCGAGTTGCGGACAATTATAATTGTGGTCTCACCTGGGCTTCGATTATTCGCATTCTGTCTTCTCGCTTGTTTGGGACACTGTATCGATTCCCGGCCCACAAGAAACCGGCAACCTCCCCACTCATTGTATCTGATTTCAAACAGCTTTTGGAGATAAGAGAACAACTTGCGTTCACGATTCCTGAAACATGAGCGAATATCATTGTTCACAAACACCAGGTATTTCTTTCCCATCGTTTCTAAATTTCTGGAAAAAACTACCGAACATTAGATCTAAAATTCGAAGTCAGTCAGAATGCAAAGTAAAGTTAAAAACATTGACAGGTTGACTAGAATGTCCTCATTTTGTTGGTGATCACAAACACAAGAAAAGCAGGACATCAAAATCCAAGTCAAGCCTTTATGAGTCTGTTGAGTTGCCTTGTTTTGACGTCAATCTCTTAAAACTTAGACGTGGCATGCATACGGCATATCGACGATTGGAAAGATTCTGATTGACGCTGAAGAGGAAAGTGTTCAATCGTAAAAGATGACTTTACATGCTACTCACATATTTTTTATAATATGCATTTAAAATATCTTTTTACTCGTGCACAAAGACATTCATACATGCCCATGATGTACCTATGCCAATTTTTCTACACATTTCCGGCAAACACATCCAAAGAAGGGTAGTTTTTATAGTAGGTAAAGAGTGAAACAGAAAGAAAAGTGTGCTGAGAAACTGGGAATCTGATTCTGAATCTAATCTAATCCTTATCCTGAGATAGGTTGATTTACCTGGGAAAGGCAGCCAATTGTGCTGGCTACCGAGCACCTGAAAAACGTTTGACGTTAATGAGAAGTTTCCAGAGTTATAAGCAGAAGTATTCGGCAAAAAGGCCCCCAAAACATGTTGCAACTACCTACGTATTACATGCACCAGCTACTTACCAAGACGGCCTGCCAAGTTCGAGCTGGACCAAGAGAGGGCGCAATTTTCTTAGCTATGGAGCACAGACATAAACGCACAGACCGCCAGTCTTGCGCGTATAACCGTGATTTTGAAACTGTTTTGGTTTTGTTTGCTGATTATTTAAAGTCAGAGGATGAAGTTCGGTAAAGTTTTTATACTTCTTCATTGGAACTGGTTGAGGATTAATTTCCGATGAGATTTGCAATTTTTCTAATATACATGTAATCATGATGGAACATAGGCACATAATTAGATAAACGTAGAATGCTATTCGTGGACAAGTAAAGGCGTCAGGAGAAACGATGTTACAATCGCAAGACATTACCACATCACCTCAAACAGGTGCAAACAAGTAATTCTTTACTCAACACACATGCTCTGGTCGAAGAAAACACGAAACACGCTTTCTCGTAAACTTCACTGAGCAACTAATAAGTTGATCAGTACAGATACGCATATAACAATGCTACATTAGGGAGAGAACAGTTTAATACAATCTATGGGGAACTGAAGGGCGATAATAGCATCGTTTTAGTTGACTACGGAGTCTTTTAGGTTCGGTTATGGTACCTTTCAATATGTAGGCATTCGTTCTTTCCGTATCCACATCTGTTAAACGTGTTTCACTCCTGTACGATCTCAATGAACACTCCCCTCAATTTACGCAACCGGACTGAGGCGCACATAGAAACAGCGCATATGGATAGGCGCTGTTTAACCTCCTGCAATATTATTTTCTGTTGCATCTCAGTTTCTACTGCATATTTCTACACATTTTCAAAGGGGACAAATGCAATGCATTTTTTTTACTTCAACCCTGGAAAATGTTCTTAAATTTTTTAAAGATTTTGCAGTCGTACATTCCCTGTTGTTGACTGTTGCATATAGCAATAAGCCAAGGAGCAATCTTTTCTCAGACATGTTTTCAATAAGCAAATTCCGGATTTTGTCAGAACAAATTTGAACAGAGAAACAACTAAACTGAAGAGCGTCTTCCCTGAAAGGCATCACAGCAACAGTGCCCTCTGTTGCCCAGAAAAAAGACAATAATTATTTTAAGTAGGCCTACACTAATAAGTTATTGACCAAAACGATGTCGAATGTTTCAATACATTAGAGGAGAACATAAAGTTGTTCAAAATGTACATTTAAGAAAAATTCGTCGATTGAACCCATAAACATTGACCTTCCCGTGCCACTGGTACTTGGAACAGATTTTCTTCTCCATTAACTTTTACACCTAGAGTGTGTCAAATTTGATTAAAATCGGAGGATTAAGCCGTGCTGTTGTTGGGTATGAATGAAATTCAATACTACATGCAAAACTCTAGTTGTTGCATGTCATTGGCCTCATACAAAATTAATGTTAATGACCCAACAGCCCGTATCAAACTTTGTTAAGTAACAGACAAGCGGCACAGTGGCAGGGGGCGAAAATGGGAGCAACTTGGTACAAAAATGGATACTAAACAAACCTCTGCTATACTCTTGAAATACGCTACGTGTCTGGAGTGACAACAAGCGCCTTGTACCTCAATAATCTACCTTTAAAGCTGTATCGAATGGCAGGAGAACTATTCTTTTTTTCAGCAATAGCCAACTATATGGTATGAACAGTCTAAGACAGCTGTCCAAATGTCTATTGGTTGGACCCAAAACCTCAATGAATTATAGACGATGGGGGACAATAAAAGAAGTCGTATAAATAGCACAATAATAAATCAACTCTTTAACATCCGTCGGTTTGCTGTACCATATGAGTATGTACATTTACGTCGCAAGCGCCCGTGTGTGTGTACATAAACGAGGTCATGATGGAGAGGCCTTCCTGGGCAACCGTTGCTTAGCAACCGCCTCCAGGCTGCAGCACGGCGCCACTGCAACCATATCTCAACACAGATGGAACGAAAGTACGCTGATCTCCATCGGATATCGCGCAGGGCGGATTTGTATACTGACTGCACAGGGTTTTAATTGGTCGGCTCGTTGTAATTGCCCATTGCATTAGCATATGTTTGATAAACCCAGCTTTTAAGCAAAAACATTCAAGACGCCAAATCCAAGATATGTTTAAAAAAACAAGCAAAAAAATAAAACAAACAAACTCAACATATCGCTTTACAAGGTAATTACTCAAAAATACAATGTATGTAAATATACACTGCAAACGAACCAGTGCAACACTTGGTGCCGAATAAACAACTAAAGGTCAGCAGTGGTTATAAACATGCCAGTTACACACTTTCAATGATGTTTTAAAACAACATTTTATAGGGTGAATTGCTACTAAAATTATCAACATGATAATGTAATCGAGTTTCACACACACTGCCAGCTGCAGACGCAAACGAGTTTCCTTCCATAAGTGACTTGGGAAAACATTTACCGGTGCTTTTCTTTAAAGGAACCAGGAAATGAAATTTTCTTAGAATCACTTTTTGTGTATCTCTGTACTCTTCTTCAATGTATGAAGACTGTTTGACATTTTTTTTGAGTTACGTGAACTCAACGGTGCACTTTTTCAAACATTAAAAATTGACCAAGCATTTCTGGACACGTGAGGGCGCTTTTGCTTTGATGTAAATCCTGGACGACATGGTTCAGGTTGCATGTTTTCATATTTATATTGTGAATCCCAAATTTGCTATCTGGGAACATTTCTGTGAAAAGGATTTTTTGCCGGATTATTGCCATATGCTTACACAGCAATTAATTGCCAAATTGTTAAAAAAATCTACAAATATTCTGTGCACAAATCAGTTCTGCATTGAGAGTCAGTGCCTTGCAAATACCATCAAAATATGGGTTAAAATTGCTAAACAAAAATTCAAAGTAAGGTTAATTGAAACCTAAAGATGCAATTTCAAGGGATTGTAGTAAAATTTATAAAACTATTTTTATTTCCTGGTCCCTTTAATATCAGTAAGTGTCGCAATCAGAGACATGCGATTACATTATGAAATACATGTACATTTCGGATTAAAATCTCAGGAAGATGGCAGTTGCAACAAACTTTTCTGTTCATCAACTTTCCAAGCGCTACATTTCTGCACCTTATTCACTGTAAGCCTACACTGTGACTCGTAATGGGTACTGTCACTGTCATCGAATCTGAAGGTTTATTGCATTTGCTCCTTCGCCATATTAAGCGCTTTATGCACAGCTCCCGCATTACCATACCATACCAGCACATGTCGAGGCTTTTATGATTCCATAAATATTCTGTAGAGTGGTAAACATACTACCGGCCTTCTGTGATACAACAGGCCAGGTACAAAGCCATAAAACACTCGTACATATATTATTTGCAATATGGAGAAAACTAATAGGCTACTAAATATATCATGCACACTAGCCTGCAGGAATTTTGTCTGGTGGAACATGTTTCACTATTCATTCATATAGTTTTCCAGCTTACTACCTTGTTGCATTTCAATTTCTTAGACGGAGGCGACGTTTGGACATGGAGCAATGTCTACTGAGTAAAGATGTACATTTGTTTGCAACAAATACTCATTTTGCCTAGGTCTTGGACCTAGCGTGTTATAGATGGTTTTTATCACGCGCGCTTCTATCATAATTACAAAAAGCTTGAGTTTAAAAAATCTCATGTAAGCCCCATTACCAATGACTGAGTGCCATTTTATATGAGTTATTTATCAAAATTACTTTAAGGCATTATGCCAATACTGAACTCTATTAGAGAACACTTTGGCTTTTGTCTTAACTGGCTTAAACGGAAAAAGGATTTTTCCCTCCAAGGAAATTAGCCACTGGCATGCCTTTCGAGTTGCGCTTCCACCCCGCAAAGTCTCGCTTCAAATTTACTTCAGCCATTAGGATTAATCAGCCTAATTTGTTCGACTGGCTACAAAGACAGCTTGTCTGCCCCTTGCATTGAAAGCCAGTCATCACCAATATCAGAATTTGGCTAGCCTGATACGTCTCTTTAACAGACCGGGTCGATGGATTTAATGAGGTTGTCTGCCTTGAACGATCTGCTATCTCACAGCACTGAACAGGTACGTGGTGTCCATATGCATGCAACGTAAGTTCGAATTTCTCTACAGATTAGTGGTTGTTTTTAATCAAAAGGTCATTCTACCTCCCAGGGAAAAATTTATACCTTTATGGATATATCTGCATGGGAATTAAACTGCATTGAGCACTGCCGGGAGAAATGCGTGTGGGTCAGATATACGTTCTCAACTACAATATTTAACAAAAGTGCCAATTAACCTTGAAGTCATTTAAGCAATTCTGAACAATCGAGATTGCCCTTTGGCTCGACCATGACGTCGTCTGGGCAACACAGCCTTTGCATAACAAGCACATCACAAGTTCGCGGAGGAGGCAGTTAAAAAAGACATTAATCTAGGAAAAGACGTCGTATCTGTCTCCTCTTGAACAGACATGTGTGAACATGTCACCCTTCTTGTATTCAACAATCTTGTGTCCGAGTAAAGTTCGGTTTAAATGGTACTTGCTCGTTGCACGTGCCTTCTTTCCGTGTTAATGTGTTTGCTCCATTTACCCGATTCACTGCGAAATTGTGTCAAATTGTCCGTACTATCAATAGACTTGGTACAGTTTTCTTTTTACACAGTGCACCCTGCTCCCGATGGTGAAGCCCTAACAGAGCGCTTCGACCGGTATACGGTGCCCTTAACAATATCGTGACCGACGGCGTCGTCGATATGCACATGACTTGGACACAGTTGCCATTTCTGTCCTGGGTAAGGACGATTAGGAATCAGAAGTCAACCCTACTGATTGACGGGGGATGGTCATATCACACGAGGTCCTGACATTACAAGGGAGTAATGTAATTTACCAACAAAGTGAACAAACTCACACTTTGTTGCGTAGGCGTGGTACTGAGAAGAAAGCAGAGGGGCCACGTTACAGATGGTGCAGGTACAGGTGACCACAAGGTTGGAAGAGAAAATGGCCAGTTGTTTTATTATTTTATGCGGTGATCTAATCTATTTTTGTACGCATAAACATTTATGAAAAAGATCCCTGTCTAAATACTTCGGATTCACGCAAAAAGGTGACTGCAAAAGCACATCACAAATAAAAACTCTCTATTATGATAGCGTGAACGGAAAATAAGCTACTCAAAAATGAATATTATTATGTATTAAAGAACGGTAATCTATACTCAATTAGGTTTCCAATTCTTCCCTGCAAAGGTTGCTCCTCTCCTAAAATACAGGATCACTTGATAAAAAAGCTTCTACTGATCAATTCAATTCGTGGATAAGCCAACTGGAAGCCTTCCAGTTTTGCGAGCGAAACGGGGTGGTATTGAAGGCTAGATAGGAATTTTTTACCCCCTCTGCTTCGCTTCATACTCAGTATCGCACTAATTTTCGTCTTATGAAAGGGGGCATGGAATAAGATTTCTAAGACTCGAATACCTGTAAAGGAAAGCTTTTTTTTACGACGGTGACTTTCCACGTCCTCCGAAGCGGTACGATTGACAGGCTTCAAAATTTTGTTTTTCTTGAATGTGCACTGAAAATGTCCATATTCATGAGCGTCATGTCATTAAAGGTATCACACTTTTCTACATTACTTTTGAGGAAGTTGCACTTTTTACTTGTTTATCGTGTGAAGCATTTATGTTTGGACAATAGAATTGGCCATTATTTTTTCAACAGTTTGTTGCTGGGTATTTTGAAGGTCACTTTATGTACTTTCACTTTTGCTCTCTTGACAAGGAGTTCCTCGTGTAAATAGTGCCGTCTAAAAAGTATTGATGAAAGGATTTTCTACGAATAGAAAACCCGTACCACCTTCCTGTCATTTCAAATGAAAAGAATTTAGATCTGAGCTGAAGTTCCTCTACATAATTATTTCCTTTAAATTTTCCCTTTACAACAGATCCCAGATGCAATGTTGGTCAAAAGCCGACAAAGAAAATATCAGTACCGCTGCCCTTCCCACCCATATTCTTTGTTCGAATGAGATCACGCATCTCTCATTACCACAGAGTTTGTACGGGTGGGCAATATTCTTGCCTTTATACCTTTGCCATATTAGTGATAAAGAGACACATGCAAGTATTTTTAACAGGCATTTAGTATACAGGATGGAAAAAAGTAACCGAGATGTTATTGCTAATTGTTACAGAAGTAGGGCACATGTAAATCAAAGGGAGGTATCATCTATTGGGTTTGAATCTCCTCTTAAAAATTACACCTTGATCATACCATATCAAGACGTTCACGGTTGACTAAGCAGTGACAAATTTTATGAAAGGGGCCATTTAAGGCATTGCTCCACTTTTCGTTCAGTGGCCTTATTAACATCACACATCATAACATCTTACATCATACTTTCATCATACATCATACTTTCAAATTTACAAGTGGGTGAGGAAAACCTTGCAGTGAAGTTATTAAGTGGGTGTAATGAGACTTCCAGTATATTTAACAGGTGAAAGAGAATGTTGAAATAAAAATTAACGAGTGGGTGGGGAGAGACTTGCAATTTCTTAAAACATATGCAGGCGTACATGAGAATGCAGATTACAAAAGCATTGCGCGGTTTTGTTGTTTCGAAGTGGTTAAAAACGAGGAGCCTTGAGGAATTGGCAGATGCTTTTGCTAAAAACTATCCAGAACGTCCTCCTCTAGCTAAGGCAACGATTTGGCACGGGAACGAGCTCAAACTTATCTTTGACTGAGCCTTTAACCCCATGACAAAATTGACACCACAAAAACCACAAACGAGAAGTGGCGCCATTTTTTAAATGGACCCTTTCATAAAATTGGTCAATGCTCAGTCAGCCGTGAACGTATTGATATGATCAGGGAGTCATTTTAAGATTCAAACCTAACAGATGATATCTCCCTTTGATTTAAATTATCCCTACTTCTGTTACCATTAACAGTAACATATCAGTTTCGTTTGTTTTGATCCACAGTTTTGATCCCACAGAATTATTTGTTGTTTTGTGAGGAATTATCAAGTTTGTAATAACGGCCAGTCATAGTCTGACAACGACTACAGCGGTGTCGAGGCAAAAGATGGGTCTGAACACACTGCCGGACTAAAGAGAAAAAAAGGTCAATATACGCGTATCACTGGTACATGTTCGTGTACCTGCCTTCGATGGTGACACAGTTGCGCCCTCGGATATCAGATACGAGCGATTTACAATAGTGCACCTCCAAGAGTTTGCAACGCGTTGGCCAATCACAACGTGCAAAATCTGTCGACCCTTCCAAACGCGCACTGGGTCGATACATTTCGCCAACTGTGATTGGCCAACGCGTTGCAAACTCTTGGAGGCTTACTGTATTGAATCCCTCGTCCCTCCCCCCCCTTTGTCTCAGGTGTTGGGCAAAAGATTTCTGCGAAAAGTATGCTCGACTAGAGACTGATGGGAGAAGCGCCAACTGGTGGGTTTGTAGGCGTGGTGACCGGACGATGACGTGTGGGGAAAGCACTGCGTAAAATTAGCAAGCAAACGAACGAGGTAGAAAGCAAACACTAAGCCAGCCAATTCGCCAGCAAGACGGCGAGCCGGGGAGCTCACCAGCCGTGGATGCAGCAATTCTGAGCCAACAGAACACGCAATTAATCAAACAAGGCAGCTCGTTCCTGTAGCCTCGACTTCTTTCAGGCTAGAACACTGTGCATGGCTGAGGAGTTGAGCTATCAGCCTAGAATTCTAAATGAGCTTGTTAAAATGGACAAGAAGAAAAGCTTTGGCTACTCATGGTGCTAAGTTAAACCGTTTAATGCATCAATCTTATTCCCCCGTCGTCTAAAACTACTTGCATATAGTGTTTCATTTTGTCTGTCATAAATACATAATGCATCTCCATCTGCTTGCCCATTTGGAATACTAATTATTCAAGGGAGACAGTCAAACATTCATTAGACATCCTTTTGTAACCGGCAAGGTGTTTATACAGTGCTGCAGATACAGGCACCCAGTAGGACCAAGAGAAAGCGCTATTTTCCTAGCAACGGAGGCTCCTTTTTGGTGGGAACAGCGCTTCGCTGCTTAAAGGGAGACTGTGAGTGTCACTACCAGCCAAACAAACACTCCCCACCAGCATGGATCTTATTACCAGGGTGCTTCTACTCAAAGCGGATTGAAGTTTTTCCCTGTGTTTAATTTTATATAACAGCGGGCGAGACTCCAAAACAAACTTGAAACACAAATCTAAAGGCAAAAAAAGAAAGAAAAAACGATAACACAATGCAAACAAAGCAAAAGTACAAAAGGTACGTCTCTGATAAAAACAAAAGAAGGGTTTTTTTGTTTTAGATCATATAACACTCCAAAACCACATTTAAGAATGATAAGCTATTATCCGCAAACTGGAACCAATTAAAAAAAATTCCAAAACTCCCACTTTCACTATCAAAACTTACAGTGTGGCATATTTGTAATATGATTGCTTTGAAAACACAGATTAACAGCGGTAAAAGGAGTTGTAATTCATCGTAATTTACCATCTTCTATTATAGTCTGCCTGGTTTTAGTTAAGGGTAAAAATAGCAATAGATACGCATCAAGTTAGAGCGTCCGTGATGTAAATTGTACTTGGGAATTTGTTTCTACAACTTTCTACTCCTCTTGAATGTAAGAGACCTATCTGACACCTCTTTTCAATTACTCTCACTGAAAAGTATAAATACGTTTATGTGTTTCATGAAAGTATTTGTGAGAAAACTTCACTCACTGGTTTGTTATCGTGAACCGGAAAAAAAGTTACCAACATTAAAACAAGTTTATGACAGAAAAATGTCCAAACTCTGACAAATTTCAGAGCAGTGACGGCTGTAACCCCGAAGCTTTTGGACTGGATGAAATCCCTAGCTACGATCTGTTTTGGCCTAAAACTCACATTAAGAAACCACAATGGCTTTAAAATGACAAAACTTCAATCGGGTTAAAAGGGACACAAAGGAGCATTAAAAAAACCAACGTTCAGTAGGCACTTTCAAAATAGGGTCAACAAGCAAGGCGTCTTGATGTTTTGAGTACATTGTCAAAGCTTTTGTATAATTCACGAGCACCTGTTTGTATATGTTATAGCCTTCACTTGATCTGTTCATGCGTAATCTTAAGGCGGTACCCTTTCCTGACAGTGGAAACCAGTTTCATATCCAGCTGCGAGGGATTCCAAACGGCTTCGGGAGCAATATTTAGAAAGCCTTACAGGAGACTCATTTTGGATTGATCAAGATCACGTTAATGTAATAATCTTATGATGAAAAAAAGGCCTGAATCAATTTACACTTCTGTGTGACCTGGAAAAATAAGCAAATAATGAATCAATTCGTTTGGAAACGTCCACTTAACACCGCATCAAAGAAAATGTAGGTGATCAGTATGGCAGGTGAGCCCCTTTTAACAAATTTTTAATATTATGGCAATATCTCATCTTCATCACATTTCAGCAAAAAAAACATAAACAAACTGGCAACATGTCATGCCAGAGATGCACTCTCCACCCGTGTATAGGATTATTTTAATTAATCAAGCGCGATGTGCGTTATAATGCGATCTCCGCATTTTATGAAAGCGCGATGATGGGCGATTTGTTTCCACATGCAGACCATCCAGGGCATGGATTGCACTGCATTGGGCCGTCATTGATTGTACATTAGGCCCTAGGCTGGAAAAGGCGAGCTGTGTCATCAAATATCTCTATAAACCCAGGGCGCGCAGAGTCCAAAGGGCATGCAGAAACGATGATAATGAAGCTTACACGACAGATGAGAGCCCGGGAGCAGACAAGGGCTATCATTTCATGGTCAAAAATAAAAAAGACGATGGTATGTGTGGTTTACATTAGATGATAAGATGATCAACGATAGAGAGTACTCAATACGTTGCATGAGATTTCTTTTCATGAGGAAGTCTGGGAATCAATTCGTACTGTCTCGTTGTTTTGTAGACAATTAGCTTCGTTTAGTTTGGGTATTGTACGCAACTTTTGGACACTTCTACAGTGAATATCGCAATATTTCAAGATACACGTATGCTCCGTAGAAATGTAAGGTATTTTGTTTTATTTGCAAGCGTAATACACACGGAGCCCGGCTGAATACCACAAATTAGACATCAAGCCAAGCTGTTCTCCAAAACAACAAGTTCCGGGGATTATTACACAAAGGCCCCTGTTGTGGCGGCAGAAATTCTGCCCGATGTTGCATAAAATAACAGGGCCAAATTTTGTTGAGCTGCTACGCGGCCGAGGCAAATGTATGTGTTAGTAATGAGCTGGGAACCACCTATCAGAAGTATACAACTCATGACATTTGGCCACTGGCGTTCTTTTGCTGAGCAAAATATTTCCTTTGTTGAGGAGATTCTTACGCTTATCAGCTCTATGAAGTCGGCCACAAGTCCCTGACCATTTTCCAGATATTATGGACGGCTGAATGCCTCCACCATTTCCTATTTTGCCTATGCTCCAATCCAAGGGCCATCTAAAGACAGAGTTGCGACATCTTCGAATTCGAAACCATTTTGGTACCAAGATTTTCGGGAAAGAGAATCTCTTGAGGGTACTGCAGATATGTATTTATGCAAAATAAAAAGTCCATCTCAGATCTCTCTCTCTCTCCCTCTCTCTCTGATGACTTTTCAGATTCCATAGTGGAACCCACACACAATGGCCAGAATCGGTTTTGAAAATAAAAATTAATATCATACCAGTACACTACCCGAATCCCATATCGAAGCTCCTGCTTGAATAACAATGCACACGGTTCTGCTCACAGATGGAGACGCTTGTGTTACTGCAGTGTGTTGTCGCAGTTATGTGCCTTCTGCACTTCCACTGCAAATGTAAGTGACTGAGAATGATAATCCATTATAATCACTGACGTATGCATAGTGATCTGTTGTCCCCACCTTCCAGTATTTTGACAAATCCATAAATCTATTTTGTTTGCAGATTCATTGGTGTAATAACCAAGCACAGAGTGTGTATGGCACGGTAAATACACTACGTGCATGAAGTCTCTGCGACAGGGTTCTCACTCATGAAGATCAGTGACACGTAAATGTAAGGACTAAGTCAGAAAGATAATGTTATTGTTCATAACAAGTTTCGGACTTGGGCCACTATTGCATGGCAATGTGTTGACTACAAAAAAAAGGTTTTATCGCGTCAACGCTGATCATCTCGGGCTGGAAATCTCGCATGGGCCTGTGAGAGTGGATGAAGCTTCCCAGCTTCCACGGGCATTTGTTATTTCCAGCCTTGAAGTGGCCTTCCTTCGTAAAACGTCATCATACCTGGAAAAGATAGAATTATCCTCCACTGCAGACGTCGTATACAGTGGAGTATCAGGGGGGACAACTTTCCCCAAACGGAATTTTTCAGTTCATCATATATCAATTATATTTTTTAGCAAATATTAGCACCAAATCTCCTAAGAAAACAACACACACACACAAAGCTGTATAAGCCGCTGGTCGCATGTTACTACTTACTTAATCCTCTTCGTCCCCAGTGGGACAAAAGGCGTCAACTATTTGTCTCCAACGGGTTCTGCCCTCATCAGCGTGTACACAGGACTTAATTCTGGACATATTGAACATATAGACCTTTCTCTGGCTACAGCACCATATGTCTTCAGAACTTCCGGGGCAAGCGTGCATTTTGAGGCAAAAGCTGCTACAAACCAAGGGTGAACGTTATCTAGCGTTTTGCCGCTCAGAAAAAAAAATGAACAAAAAATGAAGCCAATAAGAAGAAGGCCTACAAGTATTACGTTAAACTTTTCCGCATTAAAAGGAAATCAAATAACAAAGACAGAGCACTGGGGAAAATATCACTAGAGCTCAACCAGAGCAAGACCATTTGGCAGTACAGTATAGAACATTAATTCCTTGTACATTACTTTTCGATTTAAATTGTTTGTTTTATCATCAGGCTTCTCTTGCCGTTTCTTGTGTGTAAAATTTCAAACGGAAGTCTAATTACAAGTGTCAAATGCCTGCACTGCAACCAAAAGTCCTAACAATGGCTTCACCTTAACAATTACTTCTACCTATGTACTGAAGTTCACCATGTTCATTGTGACATCAATCAGCATAATGAGCCTGTTTTAAATGACGCACGGTGCATTGCCGATTACGTGAGTGACAGGAACGAGTGGCATAGACTTTCACACATTGTTGCCGCAGGCTGATAGCGAACGTGTCGGGACGATGCATAATCACGGAGCTGCCGGTTTAAACGGACAAAAATGTAAGGCAGTGCAGAATATCTCAGACATTCCTGGATTACATCGCACTGAGCTTGGATCGATCGTCATGTTCACACCACGAACTCATGGGCATGCTCTGAGTCGTGATTCGTGTGGAAAAATGAACTTAAAGGAAAGAAATCAAAGAAAAATAGAAATAGAAAAGAAGCCAGTAAAGCGGTTAAGGTGCGCATTAGTAAATAAGCATCGTCCTCCGAGACTCAAGGATATATTCTCGTCAACGGAATTTGGAAAACAGTGAGAAATTAATAGCTTCAAGTAAAAAAATCGATGCTCTCCATCGTCTGTTTCATCTTTTTTCAGACTTTCTCTTTGTCTCGCCTGGAGTTCGTTATTTATTGCTCGTGATGTAAGAACAATGAAAACTCAGTGTTTTTATTTATTGTTTGTGGACAAACAGTGAAACATAACAGATTATAAACCGTTGCGATGTTTAGTTCAATGGCCGGTCTTTTCATGTGACACTATCCGCCTCGAGCAGAAGCACCTCTCATCGATTGAAAAGAGCTGCGTTGGTCAGAAGTGTTCAATTTGTTGGTAGCGATACAACGGTGACAGGTGCACTTCCTAGTCGTTCGTGAACCAGCGAAGTTCAGTTCCGATCAAAGAAGCGTCCGTTATTAAGAAAATAACGCCCTCTCTTGGTCCAGCTCGAAGTCCATACGTGTAGTATCGACGGATCACTAATTAGTGATTTGAACCGGTCACTGGATTTAAAAGCGTTCATCAATGCCTTTCCGTGCAGCTCCACGGGATTCATCTTATATGACCGAACAGGCGCCTTATACCTCCAGGGTGCGAGATACAGTATACTGGCCAATATATACATGTATACGCTCAGCTTGCAACTCCGCGAATTCCGCTATTGCCTTCTAGAATTTGATTATGGTGGTCGACGCGGGGAAACCTTTAGCATTTTCCTAAGGGATTCGTTTGTGCTGTACGGGTCAGTAACGTACACGTGACACTGCAGCCTTTATTGGCATATCTTAGGGCAATGTGAGCTAATATTTCTTTGGGATTTTCATTTTAATTAAGAAAGCCTCGCCTGAAAGAATTGAAAGACTCGAGTACATTACTTTGACAGTTTCAGTTATTTATTGAAAAACGTTTAGCTTCGAAAGGTAACTTTTTACAAAGTAATGTTATGGCGCAATGCCCCTGGGTAAGCATAGGACTCCTACCCCAATAATGCCGCACCCCCGCCAGCTTTCCCTTCCGGGGTGCCTGTGATGAACAAGGCCAGTTTTAACAAGCTGTCGGCTTTTTTCCGAACGTGTTTTTTTTTCTGAAAAGGCAATTTCGCCCAAAACAATTAAGTGATGCCTGAAAACCAGCTTAAATTGAGTATGTTGCCGTGTTGGGCAGTGTAAGGGCGTGACTTCATTTACTGCACTTGCTTAACAAGGCACAAAATGGGTCGAAAAATGCACAGTGCATCTGCACAAGCTGCAACACGTAAAGCCACAAGTCAGCGCAGGTGTAATGGAGGGTACCAGAACAATAGG
Organism: Acanthaster planci; assembly: GCF_054643075.1. NCBI lineage: Eukaryota > Metazoa > Echinodermata > Asteroidea > Valvatida > Acanthasteridae > Acanthaster > Acanthaster planci. The sequence goes on along the minus strand of NC_141779.1, from coordinate 12,828,760 downwards.
AAGCTTACCACAAGATCCGTTTGAAATAGATAATTATTTGGAATTTACTCACGAACGTGGAATTTCCAAGGTGAAATTTAAGCATTTATATAAGTGACATTAGGTCAAAATTTCAACGAAGGAAACTGACTCTGGCTCAACAGGGAGTTCACACAAAACTGCAATTAAGTTATAAATACCCAAGAACAAAGAAAATACCCCACAGGGATACAAAAGATGTGTTTGTGTGTTCACGTCATACAATGATTATTACGGGCAAGCCTTGATGGGCTACAACCTTTCCGTCGGTGGCTGGCCTGACGCTAAAGCACATAGGAATTTGCTTAGCACAGAAAATGTGTCAAAATTAAAGCGCTTCGCTAAGTACATCATTCGGGAGGCTGGTTCTCTACAAGTTTTACTTTTTTTAAACTCAATGTTTTGTACTTAACAGCTCCATTATATTTGGTCCTACTCATTGCGGCATGAGCAGATATATTTTTCCCTTTATTACACAGATTCTGTATCTTGATTGGCCGAGAGCTAGTCACATTGCATTCGCTAATTTTGCAATCGTGCCATGCGCAACGAAAGGAAATCCCCCAGCAACCAAAGTACATCACCCGTAGAACCAGGAACTTCACGCACGGCCAACGGCATTGTGTGAAAAAAAAATGCCTACCGCTATACACTTTGCGCTTATTCCAAGGTGCTAGTGCTACTAGAGCTGGGTTCAAACATTTCACGAACAGGTAGTTTGGAAAGTGCTGATAAATTTCAAAATGTTTTAAAAGTCACATTGGCGTCCCTTTTGTATTTATTTTAGATCAAGGAAATCGATAGGAGAGGTGTTATAAAAAATATCGACTCCTTTATTTCGTGGTGTAGTAAACCTAGCCTCCCTCGGTGATTTATGGAGCAGTGCGACTTTCCCTCAGCTTCGCCTGGGGAAAGAAAATGCTCAGTGGATTACCTCGGGGGGATTATTTTAGCAAATGAAGCGGTCAGTATATATTTGTATAACACTAATTCAATTATGTGGCAATATCTGCATATATATACGAATGCTAACATACGATGCCGATATACAAGTACGCCTACCTTACTACTCCGATATACGGTATACGGTCATTAGTGTATATGCACATGTGGACGTACATGTACATGTACATTATGTATACACGTACATGTACATGTACATGTTTCAGTATACATAGACATAATAAGGTTTGGTTACTTGAACCGATCAAGCGTAGACATACGGTCGATCTGCTACGTTTATAGATGGGATTTTAACGGCAATCTCTCAAAGGTTTGCACACGGGTTCTAAATATACAATGAACAAAACAATCCACATATTTTACCTGATGTCAACTCAAGATGTAAGGTACTGGATAAGATCGTAGAGGCTATAAATAGTTATCTTTGAGGTCATGATTACACCTTCAATTAAAAAAAAAGCGACTGAATTTTAATCACCAAGTGCATGGATGAGAGGATTCATACTGGATGAGCAGTTCCTCATTTTGGATGTGTAAGAGCGCCTGCTAAACACAGACAGTGGATGTAGAGGTAACACTGATGGTAAAATGATCTACATGTTCATTTAATGCAAGGCACGGCGCAGAGCAATGCAACACACGAGTAATAATGATCTGCTGTTCGCTTGTGTTTATGTACGTGCACCATGATGCCCCATAATAGATGAATTGCTCTGTCATAAGATCTCTGTTGTTATACTGACCTTATGCTTGAGTTGAGATGTCATTCCTCTTCTCGTGGCTAAGGTGACCAGGCACGATGTGTAGTCGGTCCCCTTTTCCTCTCCAGATTTTGTGCTCCTGTGGCTGGCTAGTGTAGCATATAGTCTCGAAATACACGTACATTGCTGAATTTACGTTGGCGTGTAGACAGTGGGAACCCAAGCTACATCTGTAGCTGTCATCACCCCTCGTTCGTATCATGTGGAACATATAGTGTGCACGCACATCGCTGGGTAGGCGGTATTCCAGTAATGAATATTCATGCTGCGGAGGGTCAGGGAACACTGATGAGCACGCAGAGCAACTTCCCGCTAGCTTCGCTTGTAGTGTAATGATCATGCAAACCCTGATTTTGTGGGATATCCAACTTGAGCACATCGGCGGCTGATCAGCTTAGCCTAAAGAGGGGGAACCCCAGAAAATTAGAGTGCTCTCAGCCTCTGGCGCTCTGCTGTCCACCCGCGGCACTGCCTCACAGTGCGCTGGCCCACCACCAGCCTCGCTCGACACACTGCAGTCCACCAACATGCAAGCAGCGAAAGATCTACTGGTGATTATCATCATCGAAAGCTGCACACGGCTGTCTCTTTCCACTCGTGTTGCACACCGTCTCCGACTGAGAGTTATTTGGCTGTGGAGGAAAAATATGACGCCTTAATGTCCATCCTTACTTCACCTGTTAAGGGTATTTTCGGCTGTTAACCATCAAGGGGCCGGGTGTCGAAATCTGCCCCCCCAAAAAAAATATTTTCCGATAACATCGCAGTTTATTTTTCCAGGGGCTGAGCCTTTGGTAGTTTTAGAGTAACTCTTTAAGGTCATTTTTTCCCCAACTTTGTGATAATTGAACTGTTCTTGCTCAGTGCCCATATTCCCGGACAGGTGAGGCAAAGTGTTTCCACTGCATTGGTCAATGCACGCGGACTGGCATGCGTAGAGCCCTGAACATTATAAAATAATGATGGTAACAACAAAACCATATGTCGATTGAGTTCAAACTTCTTACTTGTAACGATAAGGGGAGAGCCTTTCCATTCACGCCAATTTTTTTTAAATTAAACTTGGCACAGCCGAGTTCTGGGCGAGGGGAGGAATCTCCCAGCTGTGAGATGCAAATGGGCCAAAACAACTCGGCTCTTTGAGGGTTAAAATTAATGTTTCTAACAGCTTTAAAAGCTGGACTAATTGAAAAAACTGCAACAAAATAATTTTACGAGCAGGGAATTATACACGACATCTGGTCAATATACACGTCCCAACAGTCATTATGGACTGCTTCTTAAGAAGAAAATAAAATTCAGGATTAAGTAACTACCCTTAACTTCTAGGATCTAGAAAAATCAACCTCTTCTAAACAGAATACTATAATACGATATTAATCAATGATGACAAATATAAGGGCAATGACACCTCAACAGGTTTGAATCCGGGCAATTTGCTATTCAGTGTTCGGCCCCCACGAAGATGGCAGGGAGGGGTATTTTTCCCAGTGCATCATGGGAAACAGTCAAGCTGCTATTCGTCAGCTGCGCCGGCTGTGCGCAGGGAACTTGAACTGTTCTCAATGCGTGTCTGGGTTAAAGATCCGAAAGTGTTTCTCAGTGTCGCTGTTAAAATCAATGGGATTGTGGCTTCGTGGGGCAGGAAATGCCCCGACGAATGAATAAAATAAAACATTTCGTACTAGCATCTGCTCCATTGCTATATGTCGACTGAAAACTTGAAAAATGCAATTTGCCTCTCTCTCTAGCAACCTCTTCCAAGGTGGCGCACTATATTAAGATTCGCCCGTACAGGAAATAATTTTCTGAAGATTTAATTTTCATTGTACATCTCATAAACCTAATGAACATTACATGGCCGCGTCCTGTACATTTTCTAAAGACTCACACTTATTTTACAAGCTAGGTTCGTTTTAGTTTGATAACGATGACAAATAACGAGGCATGGAACGCCCTCTGGCAAAGAGTAAACATGTCTCCTGTTACAAATGAGGGACACAATAACACCTTTGTAGATTGGTCAGTTTGGACCTTGCAAAAACAGAAACAAAACCAAAACAAAAAACAGATATGGAAAAATCAAATCCATTAGAAGTGAATTGTGTTAACCCCCAGCGATGGAATCTGACAGTTTGGACTGTCACAAATCACGACTTTTGACCTCCTGACCTCATAGTAAACAACATTGAGCCCATCTCAATGACCTTTTAAGTTGGACCTGGACACTAATTTTGGAGGGGGGATGAGTCACCGGAGCAGTCTGGTTATCCCAGAACTTAGTGGGAAAAAAGGTACTCCCATTATGTTGTGTACAATTTCCTATAACTACAGCTTTGCACAAATTCGGTCCCTCCATAGCTTTTATAGCCTAAATTCCATTTTAATGCCACTTGACTTGTACATACCAAAATCAGTTCAAGGATGCTGATTTGCTCATCACAACTTTCCTCTGGTGGCCCAAGGGAGGGGGGTAGACCACCTACCCCAATATCCGCCACTGCATCCCCTACCTTTTAAGCCCCTCCCCCTAAATGGACCAAGCCATCAACGGGTTTGTCCTTCGAGTTGGCAGACGTATACACTGACTTTAACATTCCACTGCTTACAAAATAAGTTCAAAATGATTTTAGTATGTGGTAGTTGAAAATGTGAGACTCCAGTGTCCTAAAGGTAAGTTTTCCGAACTTCTGAGTCGGAGGGTTAAATGAATTCAAGGTTTCCTCTTGCACAAGCACATCCTTGCACAGGTATAGGCAAAGGTTTTGTCATGTGGTTTACCTTGTATTAAAGTGCCATTCGATGCATGTGTTATGCTTTGTAGATCTTGATCTGCACGATTGCTTCATTCTAGAGCACTAACCCAAGGATTTTAACAAGACATATTACGGGATCCCGCTAGAACAAGTCAATGTTTATCCACTTCATTGCTAGGGACGTCATTACTGTCTGCAAGGTATATCTGCCCTGGTATGATTGCCGGAACGAATGCGTGTCCTTTGCGCCCTCTTTCTTTTGAATGCGACAGCATCAACAGAGGGCATTATGACTTAAACAGAAGACTCGTTTAGTCATCGACAGATTCGTTTGAGGTCATTGCACTTGTACGGGGATCTTTGGACAAAATAATTTTTGTATCGAATTTGAATGTGCGGACCCTCAGCATGACATTGTTAAAACTCTTGCAAATTCTGCCAATTTAAAGTCATGCAGGCGTGGCCACTGGTTACTCGTCTAGCACAAACTTAAACGCCTGGTAAAAATATGTTTTATCCACCAAGAAAAATATCTAATATCGTAATGCCCCCCCCTTCGTGAGCAGTAATAACACTCATGACATCTACGAAATGCATGTGGCTAAAGTCGTCAGTACTTTGAAATTACATATTACAATGCCATCAATATCAAATGATTTTAAAAATGACCACTGATGACCTAGTCAAATTTCGCGGAGTTGTTGAATTTTTTTTGCTTTGATTTTAATACTTCTTTTCACATCTAGCACTGACAGTAAGCAAAACATTTTTCATTACTGACTGGCCCTGTTTTCCAATTTGGTTTGAAAGACGCATTCAGAATTCTGTGACTACAAGTAGCCTAGATTTAATTCACGCAGCGATTATCCCACATGGCTCATATTTTCATATTTTCAAAAGAATCCTATTCAAAATAACTAACACTTTTGGGTTTTAGTTGACTGTACTGGGCGTTTGAAATATCGGGGTGCCCTCCATCAATTTGTCACACAATCAATAGCAAAACATGTTTTTATACTGTAAACATTTAGTTTGCGTGCGCCGTCTTGGTCTTTTTTAATTTGATTGTCAAGGCGGGGTCTGAGATATATATATGTTGCATCAGAAAAGGTGTTCCCAATTGTAATTGGTTGCAGCTGGGTTTCGGGGAGGTTGCGTTTCATTTTCTTGGTTTGTATTTGTTTTTGGTTAGTCTTGTTTTTATTTCACCCTCAACCCCTGATCAACAGAAGGGTGGACCAAGGGGGAGGGGGTGGCAATGGGAGCCATGCCTTCCCCCCTCCCCAAAATGAAGATTTTGCAATCAATCAGATTGAAAATAGAGTCTTAATTTAATGGAGGTTGTTTTGCATGGACAGAGCCACTTTCAGAAAATTGTTTCTGAGCGGCTGCTCAATTGTGGTGTAGTAAATTAATGCAAAAGTGCACCGGGGACGCTGCGTACTTGTTTTGCCACCCCTCCCCCCAATTTTGGTCTGGGCACGGCCTTGGATAAAAACCACAAGGAGTACATGCTGCGACAATGACATGGAATGCAGGCGACGTAAAATGAAACACAAGCCTACTCATATTATACATTCTGAAAAAGCCGATAAATCATAGCACAACGGGGTGATAGGCTGGATGACAGCACGTACCTGAATGATCAAAGCTACGGATGGGTTATAATATACAATACGACAACGGGGGCGCTGTCCCAAAAGAATGGTCAGAGCCGGATGGATACAGAGAGGGCGTATTCAGAATCCCGTTCTCGTGTTGGACGACAACGAGACTGACTACGGGGTTCCCAGTGACAAGAATCAACATGTGAACACACTGTTCGCGGACAGGATTCTCACTCCCCACTTACTGGGGAGTGGATGCGTCGTCAAGAACAAAGATGGCAGACATGGGTACATACTGCAACTTAACGTTAATTTCGTAACATAAAATTGAAAGTACTCACAATAAGGAAAATATAGCCGAGAGCTTGTATGCATGCATAGCTTTAGGGGCGACCTTAACCGTTTTATAGGGATATTTTGAGATTTGATTTATGATAAGATTAGGAATATCATCTTATCTTTTCAATGAGTGTTAAAACGGCGACTAGTATCTTGAATTTTAGCGTAGCTTCACTCCACTTGCACGTCGGCGTTAATTTTGTTTAATCAACAAAACGAAAACACTCATTGTGAGTCTCAGGAGAACGGTGTTCGAATACGCCCAGAGAGTTGTGACAGAGCTCAGCCTATGCCGTTTTGTTTAAAAAGAGGGCGGCCAGTTGTGCACTTCAGTTTTACTGCTCAGTCAGTATATTTGGCGAACAACAGATCAAAGTTAACGACCATTGTTTCGTTCGTAACACAGACCTATTATGGACACTAGGGGGAATGAATATACAGGTAAATGACGGAACTTGAAAACACGTACCCTCCTCCGCACACTGCAAAAACTGGGGTGTTAAATTTAACACCCAGGTGTTATCAGAAGACTAAACCAACACTTTTGACATATGTTAAAAGTTTTGGTGCTATTTAGTGTTACTTTTAACACCCTCCAGTGCACTGTAACACTTATTGGTGTGCAAAGTAACACCAGCGGTGTTAAAGTAACACCCTATGGTGTGGTCATCTAACACCAAAAAGTGTTGCTTTTAACACCAGAGTTTTGCAGTGCAGAGCTACAGTCGAGTTGTTCATATTCTGAATTCTAGCTAAAGTAAACCAAAGCACCAAGTAATTATAAACCTACCTCAACTCGCACCAATATCCGAGCAAAAGTCGTTTTGCGTACCACAGCTTAACGACTGTTAGTTCCTACAAACGCAATCGTTAGCGTTTACGCTAGCCCTTCCCATATCACTTTTTCATGGCGTAAGAAAACTATGAAGAGCAGCCTTTCTTGCTCCCACAATGTCAGCTGATGGGGCTATTGTTTGACTCACCTTCGACATTTACCTATGAGTGATATCCCGAAGCCACACACAAAATTATAAGAGAATGATATTGTTCCCTGTTTCGAGTCTAATCAGACCAGCGGGTGTTGACCAGCGAAAGAAATATCCTGTTCCTTCCTCAAGCTACAATAACTGATCTGTCCCACTGGCAGGCGGCACTGTTGATTAGGTCTGCTAAAAGACAAAATGCGTCACGTATGAGTCAATTCAATTTCATGTGAAGCAGGGCCGGGAAAAATGAAAATGTCATTTTACCAGCGGCGTGTATTTCACGAAGTATTTGAAGAAGCCGAGTACACAGTCAACAGCTCTGTCTCGTGACCTCATAAAGTAGCAAAATAATGTAATAAAAATACGTCTTCTAAGACTATGGCAAAAGGCCCTTGCGGCGACAACCGTCTACTAACTCTGAGTACAGAAGATAACATACGCATCAAAATGTTTCTTGGATTGTTTCCAGTGGAGGTGCTTTTAAAACTTACTTGGGCTTGCTTGTCAGTCTTACCTTAGCATCAGGCTGCAAGCCAAAGGTATATGAGAAAGAGAAATGACCCTGTTATCTATTGAATCAAAAAATAAGGAGGGCCTGACGTTTAGCAGAATTTTTCTCAAAAGCAAAATGACGGGGACGGGGACAAACAAGCAGGCAGGGAGTAAACCAAGCATGGACAAAATGCAGGAGGACAAAAGAAAGCTGGTGGCTGGATATCTCCTTATTTATGATTTGTATTTTAGGTCACTGGTCATCAAGCAGTTTGCAGCAGTTTTGATTTACATATCTACTGAATCATTAAGATTTGTTTCCCTCTTTTAAGTTGTTATTGATCACATTAGACTCAAGAAGCTCTAGTATCGGCAGACGTATTCGTCACGTATAGGGACTACCATCGTACTTTGTCCACGTTTTCACAACCAAATTTCTCAATCCCCTGCTCGTATAATACGGGAGGTCGTGATCATTCTAAAGTTTTCTCTGTATGTGAGGCCGCACCGCCTTCTCACTGGTTAGATATCCACCACGAGTCCTCAAACCACGGGAGAGCGTAGGCAAAGGCGAATCCAGAACCAAATTTTCAGGGGGGGTAGGTGGCCAAAAATGTGGAAATCTTTCTCGAGTTTTTTTACACGCTTCAGGGAGATTTTCAATCAAGTAATTTACTTTCATTTTATTCTTTATTTTTTCAATTTCATTTCTTTCTTTTTTTGACGGGAGGGGGGGTAATCCTTTTGGTTGGCCATGCCCCCGTTCCCCTTTGAGCGTATGTGGCGTAGTTACAAAGTTCAAGCCTTTATGGAATGAACGCTGTGGCGCACTGTATCGTGAATTGCTTCTGTTTCCCGCCATATACTGGATGGCTTTTTGAATGCGACTACACACCCGTATCTTCCTACACAAACACGCACAAAGAATCAAAAGTGTATTTTGGTTTCCATGACAGTGCTGTTTGCTGGTAGTTATACTCTCAAACTTGTACTTAATGCTTAATTTGCATGCTGTCTCAATTTTTCTTATCTAGATATACATGTACCTCTAGTTTTATCCCTAAGAGACAAAAACGAAGAAAGTCGTATAATTTGGAAACGAAAAAATGGCTATACATCCCTGGCTGTTAGAAACAATATAATTATGGGCTACATGTCATATTGACAACATATTGCTGCGGCTGGGCGTATCCAACATTAGGTGTGGGGGGGGGGCAAATCCAAAAGCGAATGCAGCTTGATGTTAGGGAGAAAAAACTCACAAGCCTTGCGGTCCCGACATCTTTGCTTATATTTCCTGGTATTGTTGTCTTTAGGGTCTTGGTACGAATATTTGATAAATAAAGATACTGATTACTTTCTTTCCCACTCACCCATGAAGGATTCTTTGTAAAAAAAAAATCCGTTGGGGGTGGAGACAAGTTGCTCCCCGCCCCCGCTGGATACGCCACTGACATATTCCAAGTTGCCTTCGCCTGCTATTTTCGCAACGATACTTACCGCTTCCTGATTGATCTCGCATCACAAACCCAGTGGCATCACCATACAATCAATCAAGCATTGTTAAGCCAGGGCACATTATAACAAAGTGACGTTCACCATTACCCAATAAAGGTATTTGAGAAGTCTTGCTTTTCTCAAATGAAAGACTCAGGATAGTTATGATTAGTCCAAATGAAAAGCTTCGTAAAAGGGCACCATTTACATATCACACAGCATATAAATATGACAGTGAAGAGGGAATTAATACGACCAAAGATATTTGAGTACTTAAGATCCACGGCCTAGAAAATGGGAGCTGATGTAAATATGCCTTATCCCTTCAGGGAATTCCGCACTTTTACGCCGGTGGAGGGTTTATATTTAGAGCCCGCATACATCATCAATCACCTTCGGACTTATAAACTCGGCAGTTTTCAAACAAGATAACGGAGCACAATTCTGATCACTAACAAAGCACGAAAGACGTGAATTGCGTTTCCTGACCACGCTCGTTTCCTCCAAATTCAAAAGGTAAATATTACACACGAAAACGTAGTGCCTCGAATTGCGTCATTAAGAATGATGTCAAGAGACTTTGGATTTTGTAAAGGAATCTTGAGTAGTTGTTATCCCTGAAGGCTACAACCACTCCTTCCCGGTCAGAAAATAAGTTTCTTGTGATACTGGACATTACAGTTACGTCAGCCAAATCATACAATTATAAGCAGTCAAATATCTATTCTTTCCGCCAATAATAGCAAGAGAGTTTCGACTTCAAATGAGTTGTAAAAGTCGTGACAATTTCGTAAAGACTTTGTAAAATTGTCCAACCTTAAATGTTGCTCGAGTCTTGGTTGAAATTTGATGCTCGATTTATGGAAAACATTTTGGGCAATCTTTACTTTCCTTGTTTGATGCTGTATTGTTACTTTTTCACCCCCTTGTCGCAAACCCCTTGGACAGAACAAGACAAATCACTGATCTTATGGCGTACAGGGCGTCCCAGAAGCTTATCTCAAGCCCCATTTAAAGAGACCATGCAATTATTTTTGTTGCTACACTGGAAATTATACCTTTTTTTTCGATGAATCGTATCTTCAATTTCAATTTTGCTATTGCATTTTCGAGACTTGTTTGGTTTTAATGCTAAAGTGAATTTGCATATTCATGACACTGAACCAAAATGTCGCATTAATTTTCTTGTTTGCTTTTTTTTTTTTAATGCTGAATTTGTTCATATGTATGGTTATAAATTTGACTTGTTTAGGCAATTTATTTCTTTTAGTCCATGACAATCCGGCGAGCAACCTTTACTCAGAAGTAATTTCAAACAGCAGACTTCGGGTTCAAAATTTGAATATGAAAACGTAACCTGAGCAGTGTCTTCCCTGATTTACGTCAGAACAACAGTGCTCTAGCTTGTCCAGAAAGCTTGAACAATTGTTAATGTAAGTGTAAAGTACACTTTTCAATGCAGTTAACTCCGAAACGATTTCAAACAGCTTTCATACATTGTAGAAGAGTAAAAGGGTGTGCCAAAAAGAATCTACATTAAATACGGGTGTTTCACAATAGTACACATCCAAGAATTTGCAACGCGTTGACCAATCACAGTGCGCAAAATCTGTCGACCCTATGCGCGTTTGGAAAAGGTTGACAGATTTCGCGGACTGTGATTCGTCAACAGGTGGCAAACACTTGGGGGCACACTGCTGTGAATCACCCATGTTCATTGCATGGATTCCTAATCAGAATGTCCACAGAACCTTTTTAGCGGAATATGAAAAATTGCATTAGGTTTCATCACATCGACTTTTCCATGCATTAAAACCAAGATCTCTAGTCCCTCGTGGGCTGCATTATTGTGTCGCGTGTCTTCTGCGGCTTGGCAGCGATTCAGCCCAGCAGGAATTCCTGTTTTGTGCAATTTGGATCTTTTCAGCCAGCTGAGGCTATGTACGCACGCATCAGTGTTGCATTGACCTCTTTCCTTGTCGTTGCGGTTCTCATACTAATGGGCCTACCTCAACTATTTGAGAAATTCGTTTTCTGTTTAGTCCGATTTATTGGTCTACTTGTCACTTTTTGGAGACTAAATTGTAAGGTGCTTGAATTTATGTTTCAATCTTTATAACAAGGAAAGCAACCGAAAACAGGGTTTTAGATTTAAATGTTGAAGTGTTCTACAGTCACGGCCTAGGCTGGGTGAGCTTCACAATTTTACGGTCAACATGCGGAGAAAGACGGTTTCAAAGCAGAAAAGTGCTGTTAAAAAGGTTAAGAAAGTTGCACACCAACGTCGCTGGAATTATTTAGTTGGGCGAGCACCATCTGCAATTTCGGGCGAGAATCTGAAATTCCTTAAAAAAATTATTATCATCTCACCGTCATAAACTAAGTTTCTATTTTTTGACAGTTGGTCCGTGAAAGCAATGTCGACTAATTGGCGAAATTTAGAGTAAACACATCAGATTATTATATTACGTTTTAGGCCCGATCATCATCCACAAATTCCTCATCCAGGTCATTCCCAATGTACAGTTTATTTCTCCTGCGACCAGCCATTTGATATTCTGAAAAATGAAATTTTTAACCAGCGCTTAACATGTAATGGACTTTGGTGCAAATCAAGCGAATTTGGCGTCTGCTGACGAGTACATGTAGTGGGAGGTTGAAAGCAGGATATTGATTATTGCTGGATTTAGCTGAAATGCCCCGTGAAATGTTCCGTTACTACTTTGCAAAAAGCTGTGCTGCTGAACTTCTACCGAGTGGTGTTGAGTTGACACCGTATGATGTTGACTGGACACCATTCAACGTTGAATCAAACATGAGTTGTTTTGATTTCAAAGTAATTGGACTGCGAGGACAACGAGCAGTGTTGAGTTGACGCTTTATAGAGTTAAATGAACACCACGTTGCGTTGAATTGTTAAAAACGGTTTTCAATAGACATCGCATGTAATCGAAAATACATTTTTTTTAATTGAAAGAGCTTGGACTAAAGGTCAAAGTGGGAGGCTGAATGGACAATGTGTGGCGTTGAATGGAAACTGCATGTATGGTGTAGACACCATCTGGTCCTGTAACATTACTGCGTTCAGAAAATGCCGAATGGAATTGAATTAATGCAGAGTGTACATAGGCCACGTGGTGTTATTTTACGCAGCAGTTTTCAATCGTGAAATAAACTCTGCTTCCGCCCAGACTCCGATGAAAAGCCCCGTCTCAAGTATTACATTACACTTGTAGTGCGCCATTAATCTTTTACCTCTGTGAAACCAGATGTACGGTTTCTTGACTTTTATCTCGCTGATAGCCATCGGCCGTTTCTCTCCGCTGTCGATCACTCTCCAACTCATCTAGGACTTACAAGGACATTACTAACGCGAAGGCGTGGGCGCCACTTCTTCAGAGGATCTTTTTCACGGCCGGAAGCCGACGGAAGATTGGTGTTAATTAGCAGACTACTGTTTGGTGCAAGAAATAATTAGGAAAGACGGCAGTCGGTCAAACTGCTCTTAGAACGTGTGAACTCCCCGATATTCCTACGTACTGAGCATTACCATATCACTGTAACAACACATGTATGCATAACAAGGCCGTCTTTTCTACTCTCAACATGTTTACTGTCATCTGTTGGATTAAACGTCTTTTTCGAAACAAGTATCCAGTGTGCAATAGCACACCAGTAAAGACTAGCCTACGTTACATTTTATAAAACCTAAACTTAAATTTTAAATAGAAAATTAAACACTTGAAATCTGTAACTTTTTTCAGTATATGGCACATGTATAAACACACACGACACAGTAAATTCTAAGTATTATTCATGTTCTTATCGCCACAAGCACAATGAAAAAAAACTTGAACGCATAATGTGATAATGTGTTTTCAACTGAACAGTTAGACATATTTTATTCGAGCTGTAGTACTTTTAAACGTTTCGCTATTTTCCTAATAGATAGAGTAACTGTAATACTGTGCATTAAATGTTCATAATCAACGAAAATCTGAGCAACAAAAAGGAAACAATCGTTGTAGTTTTCCAAACAAGTGGCAAATGCCCCGTTTGTTCCGTGTGTACTACCACACCCAGCCCACATCCGTCACATATTATGCCGCCTGCAAGACGGTGAAAACTGAACTATAGTATTAATGAAACAGCCGTTCGTGATCACGCCAAGCCACGCTCCACACCTTTCCCCCTTTGATTTGCGGTCGAGAAGAACAGGAGCTTTTTTGAAGTGTCAACCAAGAGGACAACCCATCAGAAAAATGAAATATGGCGTCACATTCTACAATGGTTTAGCATCAGGTGTTTGGGATGGGCTTTTTCATCGTGATCTAACAGACTTCAATCAATTTGGAGTGTATATTATAATGAATGTAAACTACAATGAAAAGTTAGTGACAGTATGTTCCAAAAGCTTCTACCAGAAGACCTTTGGAATCTTAACAGCCCGAGAAATAATGTCATCAAGGGAGAAAGTAACCTTTTCGAAAACATGAAATCCCATTACTTAAAGTTAACTGTAATTATCTGATTTTCGCGTATTAAAGCACATTACTTACGATTGCGCCGAATAATTACAAATGGTCGTTCGTGAAGTCTTTGGAAAGAGTAGCAAACACTACAAATTTTGAACAATGAAACTGGATTAACAAGAGCGGTTTCTTCAATATACCCCTTGCTGAAATCCAATAATGGGGATGGCTAATTCAACAAAGGCAGTCCCTATTATGGCGCTGTCAAATACCTTGTCTCGTTTTTCAGTGGGGATAGAAGATGATAGGACAGGCGAGCACATTGCCTCGAGGACAGAGAAGTCTATACGCATTCTGGTCACATCTGGTGCTACAACATGACCTCAGATTTCAAATGGAATTGAACAAACTCCTAGGGGATACAATCTCGTTGGAGGGTCTATTAGCCAAAGTCTCAAAATTGTCCATAGCACAGAGCGTCTTACTAATTATTACGTAACGTTAGACTAAAAATGATCCATGCTGAGACCATAGAGAAAGGACACGTCTATGCCCAGACTGCCTGCGAGCTTGATATATAAAGGGAGTGTCTTGGGTTTCAGAAATCACAAGCTCTGGTGCCAGCTTCGAAATAATCTTGAACATTTGGCGGTGTTGCTTGCTTGCACAACCATAACACAATAGATATAGATAGCTATCTTCTGTAGATAACGTGGATCATGGCACCGTACTATATGACGCGATTTTCTCTGTTTGCAGTCAACTTCCTTACGATATGGGCAATTGCGGACCTACTCCAAATCAGTAAGCTGAAAAGTTGATATCCATCTTAACAATAAATTTCTTTATTCAAAGCATTTTAGTCGCTGCTATCGAAGACGGAAACTGATAGGAAACAGACACTGTTGCCAGAAAGGCTCTGGTTTGAGAAAGGAAAATCTCTGAATTATTGGTTTATAAAGTATTCACTAATTTATTTTATGCAACGAGCACAGAACGACTAGTAAACTTCCGGCGTTTTCTTCTCTTTACTTTTTAGGTGATGCAAGCAATACGAATGACAACATAGACAACTTCCGCCCAGAAATGATCGGTAAGTTTGAATAAGCCCAAAGACAGTTGCTTACCTAATCTTTAATGAGGCTACCAATGACGCTGGGGCATTAACAGTCGTTTTAAGAGTAATATTGTTGTTGAGGGATACACTGTTTAACGTGAAATATCTTACATTTTACGCAGTGGCATATTGCTGGCTCTTAGCAAGTCCCGTATACAATACAAATTCTAAGACCACACTGTTTTGATTTTTTAATAATATAACCATATTACTAACCTTGTTGGGACAGCTGGCTGATTTTCGTCACGTGAGCATATTACACTTGCATCTCATCTTACCATTCTTCATTCTGTCCACATAATAAAAATGCAGAATGTCTGTAATCTAGTTAAATTGGCAATAAATAACACATATTCACAATCTAGATAATCACTCTAAAAATGCGGTATTACTTAAAATTACACATTAGGACTACCAACAACATTTATCTCTTTCTCAAAATTAACATTAGTTAGTTTGCTTTTCTGATACCTGTGGGTGTCAAAGTAAAATGTCTATTACTTTTACCCGTATAGCTCAAATTCCCCGCAAGCAAAGTGGACAGACAGGTCTCAAGCCCTTTCCTAAGATTGTGCCAGACAATGGAATGTTCCACTTTGTACTTAAAGGTAAGATTCAATGTCTGCTTCTCATGCCAATCAGCGCATTTTGAAATGCCACTAATCTAAACGTAAAGCAGTCATACCGTGTTCGATGTGAAAACTATGGAAGGTCCCTCATGAACCTTTTTTTCAAAACATATACTTAAATTCCTTTTTACACAGACCAGAGTGGTAAAGAATACTGTGTGAAATTTTCGTCTAATTTGGGATTCTGTGAGATCTCAGCCATGGATTTTCAGTGTGCATGTCCATGTCTCCTACTCCTGACATTTAAAAAGCTCTCCTTAAAAAATGCAATGCATTTTAATCAATCTCAAAACAAACATCTGGGTTCCATAATTTGGGTCAATCTAAACTTCATTGCCTGAAAAACGTTATCTGTTTGCCGAACAGAGTATTGCAATCACTTCCTTATTTCACGGTGAATTGTATATAATAAACGTCTTGCCACCTTTCTCATCTAACACCAACGTTTTAAGAAGTTCCAGGTGTTTCAAATATTCGATCCAGAATTTTATGATTGATAGTTTTCAACGACATTTCTCTCCAGATATCGCACAAGAGCTCGTTCATCTCTTGGAGGAGCAGGGTCTCAGCCTCAGCGGCACACACAAGGATGCGATCCATGACAAACTTGAAAGCATCTATGACAGGAGCAAAGACCATCCTGCTCTGGAAAGCGATATAATTGCCTACTCGCCGAAAAAGCCCGACTTCCACAGATACACTCCGGACTCCGTGCTCAGGACCCGTGCACAGGAAAGACGAGTAAGTGAGCAAATTTCTTTGGCACGGCTAACTTGACAAATTGACCCTCTAAAGAAACAATTTCTTCGGAAAATCTCTCAGCTGAGGAAGGGCATTCCCAACACCTCCATGTATCATCCCTTGTCTGATAATTCCTGAAACATGGCGTGCAAATACATTTATTACAAGCAAGTATGTGAAGTTTCAGTTCAATTCAACGGAGAGGTTTGTTACGGTCATTTATTATTGCTAGAACCGTGGATCCGATTTTGATAGCGTTTGTGTCAAATTCATCGTAAGTAATCACTGAAAACCCATGAGGGCTCCACACTATAAAGGAAAGAAACGTGCAAAAGGTGATGCCAGATTAATGTGGGGGATGGAATCTTCCCCAGCTCGTTTTGGTGGATGATGTGTATTTTGTATGTAACGTTGTAAATTTAATGTATTTTGCAGTGAACTATCATGACGTTTGATCTTACTTCCAGAAACGAAAGGAATGTAACATAGCCAGCCATTAGAGCAAATCTTACCAGAGAATCAAAACTCTCAAGTAATTTCTAAACGGGTTAAGAAGACCAGACCGTTAAACGAAAACTGTGTATCAAATTAAATGTTAGATTTGGAAGAGTTATTTGGAAAATACGACATAGTAGACCAGAAGTATTAAACGGTGGTATTCAAAATTATGACCATTGGCGCTGAAATGAATTAGTCTTCTGACTTGCAATGAGTCGTTTCGCATTTCATTTATTTTTTAAAGAACTCCGATGTAGCCTCCGGTGGTAATATAAGTGGGTGTTTTATCATAAGGACAATATCCTTGACAAAGCACTGGGAAACTGGCGGAAGACTACAGTGATAGAACCCTAAATACATGCACTGACAGGGTATTGTGCCCTTTGAGGAATTACACCTTTGTGATCACTGAGCCTACCTCTTGACAGGACACGATGTAGCGCCTTAAAGCCTCACTTTGTGGAAATTGTCGAGTTGTAAAATGTCACTCTAACGCAGTTACAGCGGCGGGTTTTCTGGGATGATAATTCGCCGTTTTAACCAGGCAAGGCGCCATCATTTCTATCCCGCAGGAAAAGCGAGCATACCGCGGGGAGATTCACGAGTTGTGCCAGAGTGAGGAAAGATGGGAGAGCATGGTCACGGCCAATTTGAGGAACCATACCCTAGTCAAGGTTCTCCCAGGCTTCGAGTTCCACATGAGGGCGTGCACCTGGTTCAGCGAAGATGAACCATGTCTTGGCATGAGCCCCGGGTAAGCAAGGACGGTTTAGACATACGTGTCTCCCCTGTGTCCCATGGTGTACTTTTTGATAATTTGCGCAGAGCTCACGTGTTGGCACTGTACTTTAACCTCTTTTGTGCCAAGCCCAATTACCGCGGAGGTGGCACGTGTGTGTGGACTTTCGTCGCTCAGAGCTCCTTAATGCTTCTCCCCTTCCACTTCTAAAGCTGATTTGATACGCTTTGATTCCATCTATTCAAAAGATATTTTGGACCCGTGGGGCAACCACACCAAGAGACTGAATTTAAATAAATGTAATAATGGGATGAAATAAGCTGAAAACTCGTCACAAACGCAAATGGGAGTGAAAGGTTGAGGGTCGACGACATCTGCGTGTGTTTGGCCCAGAAAAGTCACTTGGATTAAAGTCATCTGCATCCTTCATATGTCAGGACAGGTGGAATCTTGCAGTTTCACTGATCCTGTAATGTGACCATTTCTTTTCTTGGTCTTTTTTTTTAGGCTTTTTGCCTAGTTCGCCGAGGATGGTAATTTCATCCTACGCTCCTTAAGAATATTTTAAGGTCGTTGAGCCACCAACGTACTTATGCATACGGGGAACCAAAGTCCATTCGTGTAACATTTATAAGTTGCCTTAATCACAGGTCAGTCGGGTAATAAAAGTGACAAACAAATCCTGACATTAACAGATTCTTGAGAGTGGGAGAAATTAGTAGAAAAATACTAAAGGTTATCATCTTTGTTTGGCAGTGATTTCGTATTCTATTATATTGAAGTCAGGGGTCCAGGTAAGAGGTAAATGCATTGTAAGAGATGTCTTTACTGAAATATTTTAGTGTTAACACGTTTTTTTCTCGCAGCTTCGGTGAAACTTCGTGTCAGACTACGGGGACTTGGGTTCGAGCTTTGGTGTGCGGTGGTTGCAACTTCAACGTCGACCCCAACTGTAACGACAGGTGTCCTAATGTCCGCGATCTATACCACTGGGAATGGGTGTATACCCCCACCTGTTGCAAATGCGCTTACACGTTATTTTAGATTCAATATTTAGTAATGACCACTGACCTTGAATATTTCTTACTGTCCTCATGGACACTGTTTAAAATTTTGCGGGACCCTAGTGCAAATTTTCTAGAAGTTTGCTTTCACTATTAAAATTCGTGGTATCAATTGTGAATGACCTCCCACAACCTGAACGTAGAAAGAAACTTAATTTGGTTTTAAAAAGACCTCCTTAAAAATATTTTCTTTATACATACCGAGCACCTATTGTATGTCAGACAAAAACAATTCTGATAATGGTGTGATACCATAATACGATACTGTTAAACATAAAAAGAAACTTTCACTCCATTACAGATTCAGCAATGGTTTACCAAGGAAATGTCAACGAATTTCCCTAATCCCTTCCCTCACAAATGTAATCTTTTTTCCAGGTACGCCCTCTACCCACCCGAATAAAACCCCAACGCATTTTAAGCAACTGCAATCTCCATGCTAATATATTCATGCGTGCACATCACACATTCTCAGCAAGGCAGATGCGACCCACCGCAAAACTACTGCTAATTATGTGATATGTATCTAACCTTTTCATATTCCCAGAATAACACGGGGGGGGATTTTGTATTCTTGATGTCTTTTTAGTTTGTGAATGACACAAAACTTAACTGCTGTTTGAATAAAGTTGATTAGTTGATTAAAGTTCCATTTTTGGCTGGCTATCTGTATAACGTAGACTCCACAAAGAATTAGCGACCAAATACAAGTTTTGAAACAGAATTTTATGTCTTTTCTTTGACTTTATTTTTCTACGAATGACGCTTTGATTATCATGAGCAGTCTAATCATTATGTTT
This sequence comes from Acanthaster planci, assembly GCF_054643075.1. NCBI lineage: Eukaryota > Metazoa > Echinodermata > Asteroidea > Valvatida > Acanthasteridae > Acanthaster > Acanthaster planci. The sequence goes on along the minus strand of NC_141779.1, from coordinate 12,809,281 downwards.
TTGTCCTTCTGATTTTGGATTGGGATTAATGTTTCTGTACAAATTTTATCTTCCTTTGACGTAGCTTAGAGATTGGTTTGGAATCACACACCCCATTGCCTCTTTTTTCTATTGAGGAAAGCAAAAGCCAGATACTGTTATTTCTTGTGAAAAATCGTAAACACGATGATACTATCGTATCATCGTGTACAAGTACAAGTCTAGATCATGAAAAGTACAATTTAGTTCCAAATTATGTTCCGTCAAAATACTCTAATCCTTCCATCGTTTTCAATCGTGGGTAAATGCTACAATGATTGCGTTAAACCAATAATCCCCAAAAAGTAACAATGCGTTACTACAGGCTCACTGCCAACGCTAAAAAAACGAACAACTCATGTAAGAGGAATGAAGTGACAGGGTGCGAAATTACTACAAACCTCCGACCCGGCTTCCGCTCCTCCCAGTCCAGCCAGGAATACCTTTGAGTAATGTCCCCCGATCTAACCTGTGAGAAACGATCTTTATGTATACGCGAAGACATTTGCGAATGCAGGTCATGCATGGTTTGAGGGGATGGAATCATCCCTCCAAAAGTACGTCTGTTAAATTTTTGCACTCGCATAAGACTTCCATCCACCATTAGGTGGTTGGGACGTATTTAAACTGCTGGTGTTTTCAACTCTCTAAAATTAAAAAATAGAAAACGGGAACATGCTCCAGCATGCCCCCTCTGGATACACCACTGTTGAACACGAAAAACGTACACTGTCAATCACATTTTGGGAGTATATAAAGCTGGCAATGTTTTTTTATTATTTTTTTCCCTCTCAATCACTAAATTAATTCAATAAACATCCAACAAATATTAAGAGCACGAAACTCCTGCAACTATAATCACTGACTTGGATGGCCTGAATTCAAAAATTTAGAGGGCTTGTTGGATAAAAACGTCAGGCCTGGGGACAAGGGAAAATAAAACGTGGATCACTCGTGCATAAAAGCATGTTTACAATGTTGGAAATAAAATTCTTGTTGATTCATGCTAATAGAAATTAGGTGAGCTTCGTGGAAAATGTGTCTTGGTTTGTTTTGTTTTGCTTTGAGGAGGGAACAAAACGCTCTAGAAACACACCAACGCAGCACTAAGCTGTTGTAAAAGCTACTTTTAGATCATCAACTGTTCATCAGATTATTCCGTTATTTTCTTAGTGTCCGATGACAACGCTAATGCTAGAATCGTGTCATTTTTGTATCGCACCGTGCGTGGGCCGAGTTTACACGGCATACGTTTCTCCGAATGACGTGCACTTTCATATAAGGCTCCGCAGGCACCTTATCCATGTGTTCAGCATATCCTGAAGAAAATGGTTACTAAAATGCTGAGCAAACCCTACAAAAATCTGTGCCCCTAATAAAATTTATCATGAAATTTAACCAGGGAAGGACCACATAATACTCTGCCGTAAAGAAAACCCAATCAGATAATTTAAAAAAGCCTATTTAATCTAACCGCTGATAGCTCTCAAAACCACAACCTCGACGCGAGGTACAACCTTAGCAAAATGAGGAAAGGGGGCGTGGCCGATTATATCACGGGACGTTGGCCAAACGAGCGAACCAACAAACAAATTCCATGTCATTTCACCCCGTATACGCCCTCTCCCCTCTTCCCATGTAACTTCCCACGAATCGATGTTGTAGTTGACACTTTTTCCGAAACCTAAAACGTGAATCGTCAAAATCTAGTAAAGTCCACAAAATATGGGAAATGATTCGACAAAAAAGCTAACGTTTCAAAGGTACAGGTGCTTTTCGAGTAGTGTCTACAAGGTATCACGCAAGTAGCCTTGTATTTAAATGACCGTAACAAACAAACCATACGTCTCATTAAGTTCAGACTTCACATTCGTATTGAAAAAAGTATCTCTACACAATACGCTAAATTTCAAAAAAATCGAGAGTAGCACAGCCAAGTTCTTGTGGGAGGGGGCCGGATCCGCCCCCGGTTGTGAGATAGGCCCAAATAACCTGATTCTTTGAGGGTCAAGTACGTTGTCATCTGGGTGAATTGATGTTTTTTCCTTCGTATATTTCTACTATAATTTGGAAATCCAAAGAGTTTGCGTGGTGATGGAATCACAGAGAGCCCAACAAAATGTCTTTATACAAGTAGCTTAGAACACCCACGTTGGACCTGATCCCTGCTTTTAAACACGAACTTTCATCCTTCAAAATCTACGCTTAATGTCAAGAGTGAATACAAAAGAACAGACCAAAAGGTGTCTGGCTTGCAAGAGTTATGTCAGGCTCCCAACAGGCATTTAAATACGGAATGGTTACTATGTTCTGGTGATGGCTGATTGGTACAACAAATTAAAAAATTATACATAATATAATATAATATATATAATAATGTTTTTTATTTATTGTATCATTCAGCTATCAACAGTACAAGTGTTACAAGAAAATCAACGAGTTTTAAGCCTTATAGTGACCTTTAATACTCGTTTTACAACCAGGGGTACTTTGCGTCGCGCTTCTCTCATACATGCATACAAGCTCGAAAAGCGGGTGTCTTCCTTACACAAACAATCACTTGATCCCCGATTGAATGCTTTCTACCTTAGTGTCTATTATTCATCTCAGGACAATCGTGCCTGGGAGATGTCATCCTCTGTCCCGGACAAAACCCCTTCAGCAGCGGCTAAAAGCACTGCTTGGGTCAGTTGAGATGTTCCTGAAGGGATTGACAAAGGAATAAGACTCTCACAACGTGTTGAATGTAATACCGTCGAAACTATTTCCCAGAGGATCAGTTTCCAAACACAATGAAAGGCCTAAGTGCTTCAAGAAAATAACCAAAAGCCTTAGGTCATTCAAGTCTGCTTGCCAACTATTTTGAAAAACTGCCTTTATACCCTGGATATGTTCTTTAAAACCACAAAAATGGCCGAATAAATACACGTTAGTGCTTATACGTGTCTTAACAAAACATGCACAGTTGTTTTGTAGCCATGATGTGTGAATTAATGATTAGAATATTATTATATACAGGCTCAAGCTTATGGAATCTGCCTCCAAAAAGCACAACCGAAAGGAGCTCACTCATGGGCAGCATTGGTAAGTAGCATATTGATAATGATGACGCAATTATCCATTTTAAATGCTGGAAAGAGACAGTAGCTTTAGATTCTGTGGTACATCATCGTCAGAAGAGGACTAAAAGTTGGAAGGTAAAATACTCCCACCCACACCTTTCATTTTAGTTCTAGCTTCCTTAGAATCATTCAAATATTGAACCAAGCAGTAAGATTTGAGTAAACGTCCACCTACAGTCCATGGATAGTGCCTACGGGGTTGCTTTGATATTTTAACATGCCTTTAATGCCAAAATAAGTAATGCGTAGGCTGGCGCGCTTGACATCTGCCATCAATTTTCCTTGAGTGGTTACAATTGTATTTAACGCACCTGTATCAAACTGTTAAGTAGAAAAGAAAAGATCGTCAAGTTGTGTAAAGTTTCTTGTGTTTCTATGTTGTAGATCTGGAGAAGTGAGGTCATTCTATGCTATGCTCCCTTGGAAAGCAAGTTTTGGATACTGGCATCATAGCCACTGCCCATTGTCTCCCTTGATTACTTTGTAGCTCCCTGTTTTCGGTGAGCTATTACTTTAGCAAAGAAAAACTCAAAACAAAAAGCGCAAAGAGAAATACAATGTAGGGTCGACTTCAAATGAAGTCGATAATTGGCTGGGCTTAGTTTGTATACCCGGCAAGAAATGAGACCGAAAGGTATCCCCCCAACATGTCCAATCCCTATACACATTCCAGACTATTGTTACTTAACACATCCCCCCAAGATGTCTGAAAGGAATTCCCCAGATTCCTGCTAAACAATGACCAACACAAAGCAGGGGGGGTTCTCTCCATCTCATACCTTGCTGCATATATTAGTTTGCCTTCACTGCCGTTTGTCAAAGGTCCACCAATTACCGACCTGAACAATTTGCGAACCGTTGTGCACACGGTTATGGAGCATGCAACCAAAAATTGGACGAACCACTCTGATTAAGAGTCATGCCAATATGAATATTTATTTACGGAGCTGTTTTATTAATTTAGAAACAATTTAACATGATTATTCTCATTACATATTTTAGCATATGTGATAAAAATATATATTAAACAGCTCAGCCAGGTGTACACCGTCATGCAACGTTATCGCGAAAGAAAGTGTCTGCGTTTCCATCCACTGCATTGCTTCTTCGTCATTTCTTCGGTCTATTCCTTCCATCTTCTATGTTAGGATATCCTTTCGTTAGCACGACACGTGGGAAGTGTTGTAGGAAGACAGCACTGAAAGATAAAGAGATTCCGTTAACCATGGGTTGCGAAACCTGGGGATTTCGAGTCCTCCGAAACAAACCAAACGGAGCAACCAGGAAGTCTAAACTATGCACATTTCTTTACGTGAATCAAAATTTGTTATTGTATTTACCACAGTCGATTAGCTTGAAAAATATTAAAGGTATTGGCGACATTCCCTATAGACTTTCTTATCGTGTTACGAAGTACATGCGTTTAGGAAGCAACAGCTATCCTGCCACCTTGTTTTCCGGTATGATTCGAGACATGAGAAACATGATTAATCTTAACTTTTCTGTTGTGCACGATCTTCCACTTAGATGCCCAAGTGTGTGCTTCGTCAACGATATTTTTATTTATCAACAGGAAGTTGTACCCTACGGAGAGGAAATTCGAGGGGACAAAGTGGTTGGAAACTGCCTTCTCTCATTACTTGGACTCGTTTTACTTCCTTCTTTTGATTGATCTTCACCAAGAATCCATGTCTATAATAACACACACGTTCCTGTTCTTGCGGGCAAGATTGCACTGCTAACACAAATACCATGCACGTGTCGGAAGGACAAATTAGGAAACTAGTCATCTTTGCGGCACCGATTGTTTTTTTTTTTGGGGGGGGCTTTACATTCCATTAGCCCTATGAATTTTTTAGCACAACTTGAGCAAAGTCCACACACTGCAACTCAGAATTATCGTGAAACGCCCCAAAACCCCGGCATTTGGGGTTTTTTGAGGGTATAGCTTTGGAACCCCCGTTGGTATCGATTTAGTTCTTTCCGCAAACTCTTTGTAATGATACTTTCAATTAACCTCCCAACTTTTCACCGCGAATGGTCAATTCAGTTATTTTTTCAGTGCGGACGCAATCTTTGGACAGAACTCTTGCACAATGCTGCGACTGATCAGTTTACGTAAGTCTTAAAATACCACCTTCTGATCTTTTTTGGTCGTGCTCCAAAACAAACCGTACGTGGTTGTCAGATGTCATTGAAATACGGCTGACTGGCCTGTATGAAGGACTGTATTTTTAGCCTAAAGATTGTGTGCCAATCACAGTCGTTGCCTGAAGCTGCACTGTAAAATATACTTAACCCTAACCCCTAGAGTGTATGTAAAATTATATTGAAATCGAAGGATTTGGAACTAGTGTAAACTAAACCTTAATTCATTCTTCACGGTTGGACGGATACAAACACCCCACAGACCTTACGTCAGATAGTGACTCATAAAGAAATTTGTGGGCAGACGCAGAGCATTTATTCAACTCATTAAGTATCAAGACTTGCTGCTACAAACGAACAACAGCAGCAGCAAGGGCACTTCCGACAGCAGAAACAACAACTGCAGCACCAACAGCACCAACAACAGCTGCCTCAACATCAACAGCACAGCGGCATTCGAAGTAATAACAGCACAAGCCACAACAGCAGCACCAGTAACAGCAGCAACAGCGGTAGTAGTATTTGTTACAATGGTTTACTTTTAACGTCACCTAGTTTGGACTTGTGAACAAAAGGTATGTGTTTACCCCCAATATTCGTTAATCCGGTTTGTCGTTTTTGTTTCATATTCTACTCTACGTTTCGTGGACAGCTTAAAGGCCGGAGGCACACTCCACGAGAAAGCAAACACAAGCACGGATTTGTGACGTTAGATTATTCATCCCGCAAATTCCAGAAAGTTGAATACATTTCAATTCGGGCGAAATTTTGCTGTAAATCTTTTGTAACGTCAAATTCGGCTTTCAAGTTCGCCTTTAGTATGAACCGGACTTAGGTTGCTCTGGACAATTTTGTACGCACCAGTCGCGGCTGGGTCGACGTTGTTTTTCCCTATATCGTAGTGAAATAAGGAAACGTTTTTTTGCATGTCATTCACATCACAGGATTAGACTTGGCTCATAAGTCTCTGCATTTCAGAGATCAACCAGGATACACTAAATTCCCTCAAATACCCATTACTTGAGTCTCAATAATGCGCCACAATCCGCCGCAAAATAACACGTGGATCATTTATGCCCTACGGGACTGAGATTTACCTGTTTTGTGCCATAATTATGTATCTCTCAGCTGCTTCCCCAGAGTTAGAATTACACAACACTCATACAAACTGAAATGGTATGCGAGAAAAGATAATTGTTTGCTAAACCTGCGTTGTTATCACAAACCGGTTTATTGCCCACTTTTTTTGAAGTGGTAGGTAAGTAAGTGGAACTAACTGTAAGTGGAACGATTAAACGCTGAGCTCGATTCTGCCAGAAAATATCAAGGCGCTAAACTATAACACTCCTACACTGCAGTGTGGAAAAACATTTTAACCAATGTAGCCTGTAAAAGAACATCCAAGCGGTATACAAACATAGGGATATAAGGTGAAGCGGTGTATACACAACCAGTCCTTGGAACGCTAACTGACTGCTTAAACAACGCTAGCCCACGCACCCAAACCAACGGTGAGTGTATCCACGTGACTTCCTCCTAATGCCTCCTCCTACTCACATCTTTCGAAGATGGTGATTGCCCCTTCTTGATTCCCTGTTCCGGTCTGTACAAGACCTAGCGCCATCATCAGTTCGCGCGTGATCATGATTGCGGGATAGTTGCGCATACATGTATAAAAGCCACGTCAACTTTGGTTTGTGTGGCACGCTCTTGATTCTTCTGGTGCAGTGGTGGCTGCGTTTAGAAAAACTTCGAAGTGCTGCACAAATTTTTCAATTGCCAATTTTAAATTTGAAGTGGTCTGCAGTCTCGCTGCAATCAAGCCTTCAATTGTCAGCAGCCTGTTGATTGCTAGTGCCAAGCAGACTTAGACTGTAAAGCCGGCTGGTGAAGTAGAGTTACTTCGTGTCGAGATGGTTTCGCTTCGAGTAAGAGAACGTCTGCAAGTTTCGGCCCTGCTGGCCCTGACATTTGTGGGTGAGTTTCAGTCTTCACTCCGTAACTGCTCTCAAGATTTTCAATAATCTCCCCCTCCAAGTGATTGCTTACTTATGAAAGTCCGGGATAGAACCTAACAGTTTGCCTTATAGTTTGAAGCCCACAGTGGGTTGTGCATAATCTATGAGATACCCGTGTGGGTGATTGAAGAATGATGCAAACACATGACTACGAATATTCAAGCCACGTGAACGCCATGACTACGCCATAACCTCAAAATAAGAGAGCTGACCTAGGTGACGATGAACAGTTGTTGTGAGCTATGGGATTTCGGATCACATACCGAATTGTCGCTTTTCTTGTGTCGTTTAATTTTAGTTTGCGGCCCGCACTGTAAGGTTCTCTAAGCACAGGGAAAACGCTAACAAGTTTGCATATGATGGATTGAGTTTTTGTCCTTAATTTGACAAGACATTCCCGAAATATTCTCTTTTTTCACAAAATATATCAGTTAGTGTCTGATGACAGTAGTCGAACAAAAAGGCGAAACACAAAAATGTACCATCCCAATGGTAACAAAATACTGCAGAATACTCAATACTGAAAACTTTCCTTACCTCGATATTCCACGACATTGGAAAGAAAAAATAAGGAAATCGAAAAAACTTAGAGTAGGCAATTGATGAAATATTACGGTGAGGCCAACTAGTTTAGCAAATTAATTAATGAATGGGGTGTAACACACTAGAACACCAACGTAATGACGTCATAGCTACGCCACAGATCTTAATTTTCAGCACTGTAAAAACCAACGCCAATTATAAACGCGTTTTTACGTTAATTGTTAACATGTAACCGTTTAAAATCAAAATCCTTCTTGGAAATAACTGTGTTTCGGTGTTCAGAAAGCGTTACTACCTGACAACGTGTGTTTGCATGTGTCTTGCTATTAACACCCAAATTTTGTCTAAATTTATCAACACATCAACACGTACTTGTTTAAAAAGGAACACCACAACGTGTTTAGTTTTTCATTATTAACACCACAATACGTTTTTAAAGTGTTATCACAAAGGCATCTACAAGGCGTTAAAACGTTAATACCTGTTTTTACAGTGTAACCGTGTAATTTTAAGAAAATAAGTAGGGAAAATAAAAGGCTGGGAAGATTGCTGTGGGTGAGATATAGATATAGATATAGCTGATTGCCTTAAGCTATAAGCCTAGGTATTTAAATGAGTAAAAGTCAGTTTATCATTCCGTAGGTTTTTAAGCAACTCAGAATTTTTGCTCTGGGCAAAAGTAAAGAACCGTCTAATCAGTTCCACAGAACCGCCTGCGTGTACGAATATTTACCCACGTTCTGCGGAGGCAAACTCATTTTAATGCATGCAAATACACCGAGGCATATTTTTTAAACCCAAGGGCCATGATATCATTTCGCAACTAAAACTGCCAAATGTCATCATTGATGGAAGCCGGCTTATTCGATAAAAAAGTAATCCACTGGTTTAAACACCCAATCACACCCACTAACACACACCTGCAGTACGTGTTTAAGGTGAAAAAAGCGTAAATGGACGAAAGTGGACAGATAATAGCCACATCACGCCTGATTGAATTTTACGGAGGCTATAACATCTTCGCCCTCATTACCTCAAATCGCTGAGAATGGTCTGTGGGAATCGGACACTTTTACGGTTGACAGGGGATACATTTCGGGGTTATCATGAGAAGGGGGTGGCAACATATCCTCTATTAAATGCACAAATAGTCAGATATAATTGATCTTACAGATTACATTATAATAATCAGGCCCATATGTACGAACGCATAGCGCTTTATAGGAAATCGTTCTCGCCATATTCTTGTCATCCTGTTAATTCTAGATTTAAACGATAAACTAATTAATACACGTGGCTCTGGGTGTGGCCTGGGTTTTGTGTATCTGTAAGTTGCTTGTGATTAAACATAAATTGTGTAAAATTAGTGTATTTTTACTGGTTTTTTAATTTTTCACACGGGGAACAGAATCTGCTATTTTTTCATCATGATGAATAAACATGAATGACTGAATATATATCTGGACACGTATCCGCTTAAATGGTCTACGTGATGTAATTTTCAAATTCTTTCCGTTTGAAGTCAAACTGGTTCAGTTTTAACCGTTTTCAAGAAGACTAGGGTGTGCAAATGTTATATACCATGGTCATTCCAACTAACACTTAGGATAAAAAAAGATGAACTGAATCAACTGTTCATAAAAGATGTGAAAATATGAATAGGCTACCATTTGCTTTTTTACAGGCCTAGGGTACACAGTTTCATAGATCTTGTTTAGACGAAATCACAAGTTAAAATTAAGAATCTCCCTGAATTTCTCAAATTCTGATAAATCTTTAGCTCTACTGCAATTTGGCAGGGGTACGTAAACTCTAGATTTACGAACGGAAATGTTTAGTGTTTGATGAAATTTTAATTAAATTTGTGATACAAGGCTTGTTCCATAAAAGTTCTAAGCTTGATCATATTTGAAATGGTATTTTCTGCTCATATAATTGGTTGAAGTGTGCAGAAACGCCTCCGCTGCCACAAAACAGAACGTCTATTCTGACTCCAGAATATATCCAATCCTGTCGTAAAGCAGGCCCTGACACGCATGTCGCGGGGGCTGTGTGCTCTGATGGGTTTTATCCGATGCCGTCGACGAATTCCCATAGAGTTGCAATCCCATAATGCTATAAAGGTCTTGATGGGGGCACGAGTTGATTCAGGGTGGGTCCAAGTTGGCATCGGTCCGAGCTGCTATGAGTCCGAGTTTGATTCAGGTCCAAGTTGGTAGGGTTCCAAGTTAGCGTGGGTCCTTGTTGGTATAATCCCTTTTCTGCGCGTTTGGATTTTCCAAGCCTTTTCCTCGTGTGGGATCAAGTTTGGAGTATTCATGCAGTGGAAGTGAGGTGAAATCACGGCCAACAAAACGGCTTATGCTGTATCTCGTGACTTACTGCTGCATGAATATTGGCTCTGGTTATTAACCCCGTCTCCTCATGCACGCCTACGAGGGAACTAATTGAGATATTAAAAATTGAGGCATTCGATATTTTGCTGTCGCCGGCAAGATTCCAAAACGATATCTGATTGGTCCATATTTATGACGTCACCACTGCCGGGAATACCCATCGATAACTATTAAACAGGTCTGGAATTAACAAAGACACCTCTAGTGAAGTTCTCTGTCAGAACATGCAGTCACTCACTCGGGTACCGACTTTCACTGTACTCTCACGTCAGAAACTTGATTGTCTTGGTCCCAAGACCTTCCAGTCGTTATTCCCCCGACAAGAACCACGCACGTACACTTTTAGAGGGCGCTACCACTACACAAATCGTTATCGCAGAAAGGTATTGGATATTTTGTTTTCATTTCTTATGTTTTTCATTGTTTTCCATCGACTTTCCGAGGGAGCCAATCAACAGTAATTTGTTTCGTTTGAGCCTTATATTGAATTATTCATATAAGTTCATGACGTCTCTCAATAGACAATTGAATCTCGAGATCCAACAATTTCCGCAGAAAATGCCTTTAAGATACGCCAATAGATTATTTTTTTATATTTATAACAAATTTCCATATTCAGCTTCTCGTTGATCATTTATAAATTTTGTTAAAATTTTATAAACTTCCAGGTTTGGGGGGAAAATAGACCGAATTCGCAGTGCTAAAGCGAGCCTTGGACATCATACATCGTGACTGTACCGTGGTACGACATGACAAAGTGAAAATGGTTCAATTTCTTTGGTTATATGCGCTCACGGCAACTTTTGGGCTGCTGTTCTGGGCTTAAGAAGGATATTTAGCGAGTGCTTAGCTATGAGCATCAGTAAGTTTACCATGATGTTGGCCTATGTTTAAATGTAGTTCGTGAATCCGAAGCGTGTTGAAAATCATTTGCGTAGCTTCCATCAATCGTAAGTCATGTGATATTAATAATGCAAATCCTACCTTTATTACCATATCTGTTGCTGCCCAAGACTTTACAAAATATCCAAGACCTTGCTGTGATAACGATTCATGATGTGATAGCGCCCTGTCCCTGTACATGTACATACATGTGTGTACAGTACAGTACGTGCGATGGTTCTTGTCGTGGAGCACTGAACTGGAACTTAGAACCAAGACCAGGAACTTGACCGTAGAGTCCCCTAACGTGGTGCAATAATTCTAGAAAAATCAATATTTTCACTCACATACCCAAATTCAAATGTGAAGAAAATTATTCCTTATTTGTGGACGTATTTTAAAAGTGTTCATTTTACACGAGAAAAAAAATTAGAAAATGGGACCAAAGCAAATTTCATCGGAACTTTGAATGAGAAACAGAAACTTGAGATTTATGCACGGGGAATACTGAAGCTTGATCAAATGTCACTTGTTATAAAAATGATTGAGGCAAAACTATTGCTCGTACCACAGGCGAAAATAAGTTTGCCCCGTGTGGGTACATGTACATCAATAACGGTGATGTCATGAATACGGACCAATCAGGACAAGGCTACAGGTAAAATATCGTTTTGGACCTTTTAGGGCAACAACAAAATATCCACTACCTAAAACTGATGGTGTCATAGGCTCAATCTTCACCGCGTGATATATTTCAGTCTGCTTTCCAAAGTGAAACTTTTAAAAAAGACCGAAAAAAATTTGAACACCAAATGAGCGTATAACCTTTTGATATGCCTGGGCTCACATCCTCCAGGTACTCTCATTAATCTTGTCCCCATTTTCAATTATGTTTTACTGCTTTTTTTTTAACCAGATTGAGAGCAACTGACAGAAGCGTGGTGTGGGTGACACAACGCTGACTATACAATGCGCAGTGCAGTGATGACTAATTGTGTTCTTCACATCATCTTTTTTTAATTTCCTGGAGGCTTCCGTGCCAAAAGACACAGACCTTGATTTGGTATTTGCTCAAAACTCAGCTTTTGAACGCGCGCCAAAATCCCCCCAAACATTTTGAGTATTTTCTTCTGACGAAAATCTAATAAATTGAAGTCCCTTTGAAACCATTTTTTAAATTTCCCTTACAAAAATCTCAATAAACGTTTCTGAAGAAAAACAGGTTATCAAGATAATCGCAAGAGCAGTTCCTTCTACTTGGAAACTGCAAAAACTACAACTTTGCATCAATTTCACGCAGTGAGAAAATCAATTATTTTTAAAACGTAAATTTTTAGATGAACATAGTAATTAAATGAATGCAGTGGTTAAGTAGCCCAAAGTAATCAGCAAAAACGCGTGTCCCTTCATTAAACGAATACCCGTCAACGAATATCCGCGTTTTCCGAATTTCTGATACTTCTGGAGATGAAATAGTTTTCTTTAACACAATTGACTGGAGCAGGATGTTGTACAAAATGTTCCTATGTAAGATCCAGCGACTGAATCATTTTATAGTTTAAATCAAAGTGTATCCACAATGAATTTTTCTTGTACACAATTTTTCTGCAAATTTTTATTCTTATTGAATGTATAAAAATTCTGTTATACCCCTGTTTAGTTAAATGCGCAAAAAATTGCACTTTTAACACTTTAAATTATCCATAGTTTTCTGAACAACTGAGGGCGCTGTTGCTGTGGTGTCATCCAAGGAAGACACGAGTCACTGCGTAGGCTTTTCTGTTAAAATTGTGAACCCAGAATTTACTTACAGAAGCCTTTCTGAGAAAGGGATCAGTGCGCACTTATTGCTATGAACAGAAACAACATGGAATAAGCAAGGAAGAGAAAATTTAGTCCAGCAAAATCTCAAAAAATGCAATACCTGTTGTATACAAACTAATGTAACATTTAGGCTTTCTTCCTGAGATGACACCACAGTTTTGCTTATGAATATGGAAATACTAATTAACATAAAACCAAAAAGGCAGTAAAATCCCCTTGAAAAAAGAGAAACAAGAGTTGAAAATAAGGTAACAGAGTGTGCAATTTGAAGGTTTGTACTAAAACAAATTGATTGCAGCTACCATGTAACGAAAATACAAAGCGTGATTGTAAAACACAACTGGGAAGCGCGCAGGTACTTTACATTCAAATTCAAACAAAGGATTTATCGCTGTGACATTTTATCCATAATACGCAACTCAACTTATCCGATTCAGCAATAATGCCAAATACACTGGCAGGTAAGTGTCGCCGCCTTTTTGGCGGCGAAGCACGTGAAAGGAAAACTCCCTTATAGATTCAAACACCCGGTATCTGCTGCGCATTAGGATTTCCATACTTCTTCTCATGAGTAATTATGGTTTGAAGTGTTCATGCAGGGAAATAAAATGAATCACGGTGAACAGTGCGAATTGAGAGGTATTTTTGAAGCCGTTCTTTTATAAATATTGACAGCTGTTATCATCCCATCTCCTTAAATATGCCTGTAAGGGAACCGAAACGAGAAATTAAACCTGATGGTGAAGCCTGATACATTCACAATGTTTTCTGTAAATTAAACCATACTCTTTTGTACTGGAAAAAACTCCCAAATAAGCATTACTTTTCTTTGACAAGCAGTAAGAGTAATTTACTCGATTGTAAGGCATGCCTGGTCGTCATAAATGTAAGGAGAGCTTGCTCCCTACTCTCACCAGTCATGTTCCTATTCTCGATTATGTTTTATTTTTTTTTAAATGAGGCTGAGAACAGATTTGGTAGAACCGTGGCATGGGTGACAAAATGCTGGCCATACAACGCCCAACAGAGTGATGACTAACCATGTTCTTTGCATAATCTCTTTTCCTGCAGGCTTCCGTGCCGGAAAGGCACAGGCCCTGATTTGTTTTAGTAGGCATTTGAGCAACCTTTAGCTTTAGAATGCGTGCCAAAATCCCCTCCAGCTTTTCAAGTAGTTGTTTCGGAAACCTGACAGGTCTTGGTTCCTTTAAAGCAAATTCTTTTTAAATTCGATTCCGATACATATGAACAAACCGATTTGAAGAAAAACAGATTTTCGAAATAATCGCGAAGGAAGCGTCTGCTATTTTAAAACTGCAAAAACTGCTACTTCGCACAACTTTTTATTTTGTAAGGAACTAAATGTTTCTTTGATTCTTTCACATGAACCAAGTAACTAGAATGAACACAGTAGTAAAATAGCCGAAAATAATAACCGGAAAGATGCGCGTCCCTTCGTGAAAACAAAAACCCTACACTTTTGCCTTTCGGTGCAAGGTGTTTTCCATAGGGAAGGTGCATGCATTTATACGTGCGCGAAAGATGAGTCCCTTCGTGAAATCGTTTTGTACAAGTTTCGGAGCAAGAATGTCTGCGTCTCCAAGTGAAAATGTGAAATGTATTTATCGGGATATCTCCCCCTAACATAATTAATTTAATTTTGACATTAATGATGTTTTGCTTGTTGAAACATGTTTAAATGGTCAAGTTCGATGTTTAAAACAAAATGTCACTTTTGACGTTCCCGTCTCTTTGTGAAAACGGTACAAATAACCTCTGAACATCGTGCAACTGAAATGATCTATATAGAAGCCTTGAATGATGTATGGAGAATTCCACAAATCCTTTTTTTGATTGAAGCATAACGTTTTCTTTTGATGTTTCGTTTCGTTTACAAGAGGTCTCTTCTTTGATGAGGCATGCGTATAACTGTTGCTATCGAGTAACAACTGATTATTTTAAAGGGTTACAATATACATGTCGCCAAATCCTTATTACAGAACAGATTTTTTTCCGTATTCTTTGCAAATATTGTGATGGATATGAAAAGAACAGTTTCCTAATATTATGAATACAGTTTTGAAAGTTTCAAACGAAGTTCAGCAATTCATATGAGCACACTGGTTTCACGAAATTTGTCTTGAGGGTAATTATTGTATGGCAATTTGTTTGAAAGATAACATTGTTCGACTATTGATCCTTCCTACAGGCATACAGGCGAATAAATTCAATCAGTTAGGTATGAGGATCCCCTCTGAGTATATAGAATTTCAGTCATTGTTCGGGCAAAACGGATCACGTTGCCCACACTAGAGGGAAAACATGATTATTTCCATAATGTTTTACAATATTTAAGTTATATCTTGAACTTCACGATTTCAGTTCAACTGCTCGTACTTGACACGACGTTTACCTGCGGGGGGAGCCCTCGAGCTTTAAAAAAAAATTCGTTGATGTGATGTACGATTTAGTTGCCATCTTTGACACTATGAAATCAGTTCAGTGAAGCTCTTGTATGTAGGAAACAGCGACTCAGCTGTCAGCGTGAAACGTAATTTCAACATGAAGTGCAATGCTCCTTAAGTATCTGACAAAAATACTTAATGAAGTTTTGGGCTGGAATGGCCCGTTACATTCCCGGCACCATGTTTGTAATTATCCAAATGAAATGAATTAATTTGTGTCTAATCATGGACCTTGCACAAGATTAGTTTGTAAATAACTTGTATGTTAATGCGTCGATTACTAATTAAAAAACGTAAACACGGACCCACTTTTTGAATGCGTTCCCCTGTGTATATGTTTAGATATTTACACAAAGATGCGTTAAGGAATGTGCTTAAATGCTAAGTGGATTGTATACAGCTAAACGTGCACTAGGGGTACAAAAGTGTCTAAACTTTAAGTGCTGTCCAGACTGAGACAAATAAGCAGGCTTCCACCTATTGGCAAAAGATCAACTTACAGCTACCAAACACTGAAATAAAATCTTTGGTCTCTTTTTTAAAGTAACGGTTCCAAATACTCCATCTTGGGTCACATAAAATTGGCATTGTAATCAGACATTTAGCCCAACAAACACCTGACAAAAAGGCTGGCATGTACGTAAATTGTAATGGATTTGGGCGGTGAAGAATTCATCGCATTAACATGGTTGCTTTAAAATACAGAATTCCAGGTATGACTTAATATAGGATGCGGGTTTAACGATTACATTTGGGACGTATACTATCTCACCATCCCTGCTAATCTATCGATGACCTATTCTTCATGCAGATCAAGCACCGTTTATTGACGGGTTTGCTTGATACAAAAACACCAACCAAAAACATCGTGGGCTATAATCCCAAATCCTATGAGCTCATGAGTGACCTGTCATTTGCGTCTTTACCTTTCTCTTTTTTTCTGGAATGACCGGATGTAGTAATAACTTACTCACGGGTCAGAAGCGGAGGGAACATGTCGTGTTCTCTATCACGTTCACGAATTGAACGTGATTCAAAAATAATGTCATAGTAATGTTTACAAGTTAAGGAAAGCTTTTAATGTGCATAATTCACGTAGGTTTCTTTCCTTAACTTAGTTTTGCTTATTTTTCAGGGTCATACACTGGAACGTAAGTGAGTTTTTGTGATGAAAACGAGACGCCTGCTAGGTTGTTTTACTGGTCAATGATATTATGTAATCAAATATGCAGTAGCCTTTTTTCGAGCAGTGAAAATTGCACTCTTCCAGAAAAACAAATCAATTTATTTTTGCAGCCGGGGCTTTCACAAGAATGTGAAACGGTTATGAAGCCAGCGTTGAATTAAAGGGCATCCTGATGGTCAATAGTTTAGAAGAGTCTATAAAGCCAGATTCACGAACTTCAAAATGTAGTTCACTGTGATTTTATTTCTGTCACAGTGATTTATTGCCTAACCAAAAGTCCAGTTGATAGTCGAATAGTGTCATACGGTTTAATGGTGTCGATAAAAATCACTTTATGATATGTCAAGGATCGATACTGACTTCTAAAGACGATGTTGCATAAAAAAAAAACTCAAAATCACTTTTAAAAACTCTTCTACTTTTGGCGTTATTATGTGTGTCATTAGGCCTACTAACGTCCATTGCAAACATATATGTTGGTACATCTTCAGGAAACCCCAACAAGAAATATTTTCAACGGTTTATGATGCACTGGCAACACGCTGTGCGGCGTCTCCTGTGAGACTACGACAGGCACTAGAATCAAACTTTCGCTACGGTTCTCCACCGCTGCCTCTTTTGATCAAAATTTGAAGCCTTAGTAGCAGGACAGGACGGAATTATGGCTACCCGTCATGTGCCGCCCCATACAATCTCATGCATTAACTAAACTGATACACAGGCAGTGCTGGGTGAACGTGAATTACAATGAGCACTCTCCAAAAATCATTTCATTAATATACTTAACGCTTGTTTTTCCCCTTTAGATGTATTCTCCGACAGAAGTGGTTTTATCTCAGACTATTTTCAATTTCTAAGTTTTCAAAGCTTATCCTTTAAATTTATGAAGAAAGCATAGTTTGTTTCCTTGTTTCTATCCTGTGGTATTTGGATCGATTTTGGCTAATTCCTCGAGGTTATATACTAAGCACGGATGCGTCAAATTGCACACTAATGTTTAACACAATCAGCCACTGCGCGAGCCGAGATCTGACGGGTTGAATATGGAGTCCGCTTGACCCAGTCCGTGAGTTGGGGAAAATTGTTTTCTGCCGCCTGCTTAAAGGATACAAAACAGTTGGAGCCTTCAACTAGTGAGAATACTTCTTATAGTTCGTTTCCTTCGCAGATGAGCTGATGGATCAGCACCGTTATGTTGTTTTCTGAGGTAGAAAGGCGATTTTCAGGATGCCCAGGATGGGGAAAAAAATTGAACCGACTTGCAAGTGCATGTTACAACAATTAACTTAATTAGAACCAACAAATGCCGAAAACGATGCCACTTTGGGTAAAAATGTCCGATGCTTGGCTTGGGAGCAGGTGAATGCACAGATATAGACACGGCTGTATGCAAATCTTAGCAGTGCGATTCATCAGAGTCAATATTCTTGTCAGGTGTTATGGTAAACGGCTACTCACCGATTCTACCCAAGAACTCTTCATCGCTGTCCTTGTCTTATGCATCCGCACTCCATCCGGCCTACGTGAGCAGTTTGGGGCGGGTGAAGTCCGCAACGATGGTCCGTCAGCTTTAAGTGTTTGAGTTGGAAACCAATTTAGCATTCGCTGCCACATTTGTTATCCAAGCTCGGTCAAGAAAAAGGAAGGAAAGGGATATTATTGTTTCCCGAGTGAAATGGCCACGAGTACTTTAATTATTGCCAATGCATTATCAACTGGCTCTTGTTGGCGTCGAGAGCCGCGTTTGCGTTTTATGACATTTATACAAATGCAGATTCCTGCCGGTGCACAAGATATCAGTTTCGTGAGAGGAATTCTTGAAAGGTGTTTTCTTACCTAATGATTCTGATGTTTACAGCCAGAACTGCCGTCTTTTCATTCCAACAGCATTTGCTGGGGCAAGATATACGCCTTCAAAGTATTACGATGAAAATGAAGAACACTCTAGACTGGTAAGAATTTCTGAAAGTTTCTCGACATTTGAATGCAGAGGGTAACTTATCAAAATGTTGGACCTTAAGATCAGCTTCTTGATGACACTCGCATGACATTGTACTTCATTTATAAATTCACTAGAAATCTATGTCACGATCGACAACAATTCCGTGAACCGAACGGGCCTTTATAGAGGGTTTATATATTGCAAAAAGTTTACTTGAAAGCGAAATTGTGTACACGTTTCTACTCTTCTTAAAAGACTGACACAGTTTGACATGCGTTTGGTTGTTCCTTTGAAAGATACAGTTTTTAACATGATTTTACAGCTTGCATGCAAGCTTTTGCTGTGATATCGTATTAATTGGGCAACCGTACATGCTAAAACTAGCTTACTGCGAAAAATTTTGGTTGCCACATCAATACCGCCCTGTGTAAATACTGAAACACGTATGACTGGTAAGTTATTGCATATACCATAAGTTAGCATACACTCAATAGTTCTTGTAGTGACGACTTCAAATATTTGTTAACATCTTCAACCATTTCCTATGTGTCTACACACATCCACAGCCAAACGACTCAGTTCAGCAATTTATTGACACCTTGCGGATACCACCACAACTGAGCCCTGTCACCAACGATTTCCCGACCCGGGAGGACTTTCTCCGTATGCCGTCCATGGAAGGTGCGGATGCACAACGGATCGCATTTGGAGAAAGCAAACCCACCCACTCACCGGCCGTTGAGATACCGCTGACCCCTAGGAACAGACGGTCACTCTCCTACCCTTTTTATAAGGTAAACTGACCGACGCAACACCACTTTACGGGTTAATGTTGACAAGGTAATGTTTTTTACAACGAAAAGCAACTATGTTAAAAATGTGCAGAGATTGCAAGATGTTCAAGCGTCACTGTCGCCCGTGTTCTTTGACCAGTAGGCGTTTGTTTTATCAGATAACACTGAACAGACTGTATAATGGGGCTTACACTGCTCCTTACAGTCGACAGTCATGAACACGCTTTAAGCCCCACTGCGGTGGTCTGACAAATCAATGTAGTGATTCATTGTTAATATTATTATTATTTTTTCGGAATTACAAAAATACTCATCACAATACAGAAAAACATGAATACAAACAGCAGGATAATAGGACAAACTAATGGTACATGCCAGAAAGAAAGAAAAGTTTACTTTAAAAATATAACCCAAAGGCCTCTTACTCCAATGCCATTAGTAAAACGAATGTAATAATAATACCAATTTGAAAAGCACATGCAACTGAAACATTTCACATGGCACTGAAGAAGTTGAGAAAATCACGTATTATAATTTCCCACATGAGCAGTAAATGCAAGGACTTATTAGATAGGTATGTTCTCATCGAAATCACACATAGGCCCTACAGATCTTTCTTCTCTGTTCTTTATACGAATTGAGTGTTCACAAGCATGTCTCGCCGTCGCAACGGCGTTGGGCATTCAATGTACGCTGATGAGTTAATGTGCACGACTGATGATGAACTCCCACAATAACTAATAAAAAGGAAACCTCTTTATGGGCTGTATTTTTCTGTCAGTTGAAACCTCTCTCTTGCAAGTTTGCTTGACCCGGTGGGAAGCTAACTGTTCAAAGTATTTATCTGCCAATAACACTGGTATTGGTGGGCGTTATTCCCAACCCTCACTGAGTAAATCCAGTGAATAATTTATATTTTTTTCTGCACAGAGATCGATGGTTAGCTCTGAGGAGACTGTGCGGGCTTGCGAAGCACAGAGCGACTGGGTACAAATCACACGAGCGACTGCTTTGGAAAACGAGGAAGTCATCTTGGGGACTCGGCAATGGTTCTGGCAGACGACGTGTTTGGACGAAGGAGGTAAATGCTACGGGTTCATGGAAACGCCGCGCATGACGTCAAGCTGTAGACCCGTGTTCTCCTGGGTGGTTGCCTGGGCCCGGCCTGAGTCCGTCATGAACTACACATGGCGTTTTATTGCTCTGAAAACATGCTGCTCGTGTGCCGTCATCAAGGCGTCTTCAAATCTCCCGCTTGAAAAATAAAAACAGCATCGCGCCCACAACGGCTGAACAAGACCCGTTTTAACATGAAACTGACTGACCACGCCGTCTCCAAACCTAGTTAGCATTCCAGAGACAGACATCATTGAAACGATTGCAAAAATGTTTTTAAATGGATCCTTGTAAAGATTCGAACACGTGCATTATGCCATATATGCAGTTCCTTAATTTTCTGTTTTAATTCAAGTCAACGTTTTCGAATTGTAGTTGTCTCATTCACACGTTGACTAAATTAGTAAAGTCACTAAAACAATGACTTAACTGAATTGATTTACTGGTGGGTAACGATGATGTATGTTGGCTGACTTTGGTTGATTGGCTGGTTTTGTTGGTTTTGAGTTTAATGGATGCGTGAAGGAGGTAAACACTTCCCGATGAATGCAAACCGTTTGGTAAAAAGTAAAATGATTTAGGTGTTCTAATATTCTGAATTATTTGAACTAGTTGGCGGTCGTTTATTGGCGTACGACAAGCATCACCGTACACACGGTAATCAAGCAATCCACTGAGGGTACCGGGAGACAACGGCAGCTTTTGTGTTGCTTTTCGTAGGTTTTGCAAATCCCTTCCTAGTGACAAATTTTTCCAAACGCTAAGCCTACATAAGTGCAATCACGTGCAATCGCCTTCGATACTCATGCACGCGCTTCAGGCAAACTTCACACAAATCTGTCTCTATCACTGAAATCGCAACACTGCGTACACTGATCGCTACACAAAACGCATCTCCCCGTGCTGCGATCTGTTTCCTCGAGTTGCAATTTTTCTATGGTCAGAATTTTTTTATTACTCCATAAATAAGCTGCTGGGGTCAACATTAGTTTTCATTCAGCTCAGAAGATGAATATTTAGCGTAATGAAACTTTGTTTACTTGCATTTATAGAAGTATAGCTAAACGCAGAAGAGGCTTGAAAACGGAGGCTTCAGAAGTTACTTTAATTTATGAAATGAATGCCAAAAATATTTGTATTGACGGAAACATCTGGAGGCCACATTAGCCAACGCCTTGCCAGCAGTAATTTTTAAAATTGTAAAAATATTACATATTATATATTACCAGATCATGATTGCGTGGAACAAATGGCATTCAAAATAGCCATTGGATTGTTTCATTATTAACGGTTACTTGGGTCGGTGTCGCAAATGGGTTAATACGGGAAAACACTGAGGCGATGGCGGCTTTGAGGCTGTGACGGATAGCGTGACATGGTTGGTAGCAACAAAAGTAACTGGCGGCCGAAGTCATGTCACAGAAGGAGGTGCTGCAGAAGTGGAGGAGGGTATGGTTTGGTGGTTCAATTATGACGGTGTGCAGGTGTGGATGGCCGAAGTGGCTGCACTTCGAATGATGGTTAGTGGTAGAGTGCTAGGGCGAGGGAAAGTGGTGGTGATAACCTGATAACGAAGATGAAAGTGGTGGTAGATTGCAACAGTGATATGAATCATGGAGAAAGGTTATTTTGCTGTCACTCAATCTGAAATGACGACACGAATGCATTTTAAAATCGACAATCCAATGAGCCGATTTTAATGAGGAAAATCAATAAAGCTTATAACTGCTAATTTAGACAAATCTGCAAGATGCACATTTTGCCGATGTGTTTTTCTCTTTTCTGCAAACCGTTTCATGCTTCACTCGGATTTCCCCTTTTGTATAGGGGAGGTATTGATGCACAGTCCACAAAGAGCAAATCCTACGATAATGCTATATTACTGCGAGACCGAAATCATCAAACCTCCCTTGATTGAGGAGTACGTGTTTCTCAAAGGTTCTATATATTTTTGTCCTACCAACAGTTAGGACAAAAATTGTAGAAAAAAGTCAATACTTAATTGGGAACGATTTATAAAAAAGAGAGCCATTACCAATTTTGGCTATGAACAATTATTGTCCATTCATACTCGTGTTTGGAGGATAACGTGTTCTAGTCATGTTATTAGCTTTGAAATGATTAAATTATTCAAATTTAACAATTAAAAACGGTTGAAAAGATTTGGCAGCTTTTAAGAAATAGATACGAAATTTCATAATGTGTTAGTGAATTCTGGTAAAGTTTTGTGATACCATGGGATTCCATGTGTATAGGCAATTAATACGCATAAAAACATGCAATGGTATTTAATACTGTACATCAAAATAGGTTCAAAGATTCTTGGCAATGGCTCATTTAAACCAAATCTGAATTTGAAACTGTCAAAAGTGCAACTCCAGGAAAACTTTACATTTCTGTAAATCTCTACGAAAAACTATGAATACAAATTGAGATCGTGAGCAGTGAGTGAGCACCGCCTTGAGTTGCTGGGGGGAGAACCGAACACAAGTGTCAGCCCCTCGAAGTAACTGAGAGGATTCCCCCTAGCAAGAAAAGACGTTAGGAAATGCCTCCTCTAGAAATGAAATAGCTACAAGTATGTTTTCCAACTCGCCATATTTATATCATTTTGTTTTTGGTCATGCACTGTGATTACTTTTCACGCCACACGTGGGCCATGGAAAAGAGTTGGTTGCCATTAATATGATTTAATACGCACGTCAGAAAACCCAAAGGTGCCGAGAAGTGAAATCAACTTCAGAAAAGAGACAGGGCTTTTTTGGACACAAAAGCAGTCGTTAAGTACCGTTGAGAATGTAGCAACCTGAAAGGGTTACCCACGAGAGCTTTTCATTTCTTCCGTTTACCTTTGTCAGTTTCCCTCTGTGCCATCTCTCTCACCAAAAGGCAAGGCCATTTTACTTATTATTCAGGGGATGGCGTTGAGTTGTTCTGATTATATCCAGTTCTTGCAGGAATAACAAAGAAACTTCAATACCATCACTCAATATATATATTTTTTAAGTAACAAGCTCTTTTGAAGTGTGAAAGATTAATCCACACCCTTACAGAAAAACGTTTCTTTGAAACAACACTGATTTCTCTAAAGAGATCTGCCCGAGCAATATGTTTTCACGATCGATTTTATAGATAATTAACCGCTGCATATATACTGAGCCGCTACAAATGCTTAGACAAAACCAGTGGCAGACGCAGCGATTTATGAATTGACAATGGGCTGGGGGGGTTTCCAAACCACTTGATTTTCAAATATTACTGGCTCAAATGTCATAAACCTCCGTATTGTGTATTAACTTTTACACCGGTAGAACAGAAATCGAATCAGGATTTTCGTATGCGCGTGACAAATAGATATATACTTACAGCGATCTTGAAATCAAACAACTAACACCTTGCCGTTCAAATTCCACTTTAAGTTGGCAAGACAAATGACAAACTCAAATCTTTCAGTTTTGTTTAACTTTTATGTTTAATCTGATCGGATTTGTGTGTGTGTGTGTTTTTGGTTTCAATAAAAATGCCCACCTTCACAAATACCGGTAGTCCCCAAGTCCATCACCATTTTTGAAAAACAGCTCCAAAATTCATCACTTTTTTAGAAATACAAACCGCTATTCCCTTCAAAAGCACCCTTCTTTCAATTTTACAATCCACCGAGTTTGAATGTAAATCGTGATGTTGTCTGAGCAGGCTATTGTGGGCCTAGTTACTGGCTTCCTCCAATGTCATCACCAAAAACGCCCAAAGGTTTTGACTGCTGGTGAGAGCTAAAACAAACAACTAGAGAAATCTCAGCAGCATGGTGGCGCTGTTTCAATTGTGGCACGAGGCTGAGAGGTTAGGCCGTTTGAGCAGGCTCGATCGTACTCCAGTAGGTGGTAGAGTTACCCCGTCACGAGGAGCAGACAACACCGTGCACGCCACAGTAGATCATGATGTCGGGTTGCGGGCGTTTGATTTCATTTTTTGGTTGAAACGAGGGGGGGAATGCTTAGATGTGGCTGCGCCACTGGAGCGACACATTTATCAACATGACGTGTGCACCTCACATCAGCCAATTTCCCTTCAAAGTTATCAGCTTATACTGAGCAACGATGTCATCAATTGTCGGTGATTGTGCATCAAAATTGTACGATATCGGTACCATAATATGTGACGATGCAGTTCGGAAACTCCCGTCACCAATTCACCATGTCCTTCTACAACATGGAATTCAGAGCTGGTGGAGTTGTCTCTGTACTTGACAGTCATTGAATGGGCTAGGAACCCGGGAGTGGACTGGTGCTTTAACAACTTAAAGATCCGTAATTTGTATGCACGTTTGGCTTATGAGGGAGGTGACGCAGTCACGATGGTCAAGCTCATGACATTGTCCGACGCACCTGTGTTGGTTACAGTCTGCTTGCCGTCATGCAATGTAAAAAAAAATTGTTAAATTATTTGATCAACTTTTTGTCCAACGTTTTACAGATCGTCAACCCCACCGACAGTTCAGTAACATGTGCATCATGCATATTGAGCACAATGGTTTCCCCAATTCTTGGTCAAATTTTGCTCTTCCAACAGTTGGGTGAAGTTGATTAAAATACCTAGACAAAAGTATTTTAACCAATGATTGAGCACGCCATTATTTAGATTTTCAGGTCAAACGTAGATCAACATTTAAGCGCAATTTTGGTTCATAATCCTATTTTTATCAGTAGTTGGGTACTGGATGGCCAAAAATAATCCAGTATTGTGCATGTTGCAAACTCTTGTCCATTGTTTACGTTGTCTTGAGCCATGTGTACCCTGTGTTGTCTCTTAACGTGGCATACAGATGCAAAATGATTTTTTTCTTTTTCTGCAGCACAAGTTTTCTACAGTCAGGGTATGTGCCTGAATGTGACTGTAGTTGCCATTAAAGTAGATGTAGAGTGGATGGTAGCTTCAGATGGCCCGTCTGCGCTCAGGATGCAATATTTGGTGTGACGCTGTCAACGTTGGTTCTGTGTTTCATAGGCCATATATGTCTGCAAACTGCACTGACATGGACTGTTAAACCCGTGTTCGTGCTTCTGAGTTGAGCTGCAACTATGGCAGGAGTTCTCACAAGCGACACTCTTTCGGTTAGTATACAGGGTCACACCTGAGGTGCTGCTTGAGGCCAATGTCTCCGAGTGTTAGACGGGCTAGAATCACACTGTCTTAAGGTCTAAGCTCCACGAATTTACAGGTTCTGCCGAGGTTTTGTTTTCCCTCTAACTCTACAGTAAAGCATATTATTCAAAGGTTGTATTTTTCTTGCCCTTGCAAAATGTGGGGAATTTGTCCAAAACTCCGTCACAATGTCTGGCATCGCTTTCGTCCGTCCACTAAGATCGAGGGTATTGAAGGTGTCCACAGCGGGTAGTCCTAGGACGGAGACAAACGTTTCAACACGGACTATTTCATCCTTTGATTGACACCCATAGCAATCTCAAAGTTCTGAAAGTGTTGAAGAAACTCGGTCCAACTCAAAGACAGGTTGCCATTTAGACGGCGCTGGTATGTTCAACCTGGCCATAACCATGAAGTCATCTGAGATCCGCGTTCATGTCAGTAGGAAAATCGATGGGGTTAGGCCTACCGGTGAAGTTACACACCATTTCTGTACCATTAGAGTTCCATTCATCACTCATCAAAATACATCTTTAATAAAATTGACGAACACGAAAAATGACGGGGAGACTGTGTGCACCAAGCGTAGCCTTATATACAAACAATACCCTCCTTACTGCAATACAAGCTGCGAAAGCTGGCAGAGCAAATCACTATAAATAGAAACTTCAAAATCACCAAAAACAGCTTTAGAGATTAAAATCGTAGCCCTATTATATCCTTCAGAAAAGGTTCTCTCTGGAGAAAACCCTATTAGAAATAAAAACAACCACCACTCTAGCAAGAACTGAGCTCAGCCTGTTGAATTCTGCAGGAAAATAGTATCTTGGGTCTACCAAAGGTTTAAGTACTTTCCTTCTTGTTGCCGTATACTGTCTTAACATTAAAGAACCCTAAGAGCCTCGAGCTGAACCAATTAAGAGAGGGCGCCATTTTCCTAGCAACGAGGGCTCCTTTGGTGAGAACAGCACTTCGCTAATTCTCAAACGGGTATGAAATGCAAGCGTTACGGTCCCGTCACAACCGACAAAAAACACTTCCCACCAAACAGGCATGGTTATTTCCAACCCATCAGGGTGTACGCTTCTGCCCGAGGCGGATAGGGTGTGTGTAATATCATATAGAAATAGGAGGGTTGAGACATGTTAGGGTTTTAAATAACAAATTTTTGTGGACGATGGCATGAACACTAAATTACACGGTTGTTTGAACTGGGGCAAGGAGACCATTTTTAGCCATCAATAAGATATTCGGCACAGTTCTTTGCCGATTAATTACGGTACTTGACCTATTCAAACTCGGGTACACTGAAATGATATTAACAGTTTACTCATTCCTGTTGATAGATATATAGCCCGCCACGTGTGTAAAATCGATAAAGGTCCCAACAGATTTGAAACATTTTTCCGGTATCATGATAAATGATAGCTCCTATTTTATGAACTCTATTATTTCTATACATATACTCCATACATCACAATCACCAACGCCATGCGAAGTATTAATGAGTCCTAATTTTATTGAGTCAGAATTTCACTCAAATACTCACTTCAGTTTATAGGAAATTATCAGATGATATATCTTTCCCTATATATAAATTAAGACCAATGTCTTATGTAAGTCTTGTAATAGTCATCACAATCCAACTACATGTACAAGCGCTCACCAGCAAAGGCAATTAAAATGGTCACAGGTCAATTACAACGTCAATAACAAGCCAATGTCCCATCGTTTTTCATGTCGAATCACTTATAATGACACAAGCTAATCACATACATTTAGTTAATAATGGCAAATTTATTACAAGTCAAATCACAATCCAAGCCATAATATAGGTTTTCCGGAAAATTTCCTTTATTTCGTTCAAATTTAATACACGATGAAATCAAATTCCTCTCGAGAAAACTGGAACGCATAAATGCTATAGTGAATTTAGTCGATGACCATTCCTACTGATGATTGATCTTTTTCAACATTTGTCAGTTTATATCATCAGATTTTATTGGTATTCGTCTCTCCTGATGATCATACACGTGATGAATTAAATCAGTCCTTTTTTATCAAGAGTGTTTCCGTCAAGTTCATGGTGTGCACTCATGGACATACGTTTGCCGTACGGTGTTTTGCGCGACAAGAAAATTAACCATCCGAAGGACAGAAAAACTGATTGGACTGTGTGTGAAAAATGTGTTTGCTTTTCATAGGCCTGCTGCTCACTTGCACGAAATGGAAGTACAAAGTTCATTTGTATAAAGGCCTTACTTATTAAACTAGACACTCAAATAGAAAGAAAATGTGTTAAAAATGATTTCTGTCACTTTTTTACATACTCTACGCATACGCATGCTTTGACCAATACAGGAACCAAATTCAGGTGGTAAATGCAGCCAATCATCTTCCGAAAATGAAGGCACCCTGTCACTGTAAATTTACATCTTTGACGGATGTCAGTTATACCGAAATCTTCCACACGTATCCATGAAATGTGACATCGACAGTGCCCTAAAATTATGGAAAGTGGTGTTAGCCGGGTACAAGAAGACACATGCCCGGAAGACACGGCGAGTATTCACACTGCCCACTGGGTCAGCCACACATGTCAGCGATACAGAATTTGATACCACCCAGCAGCACTGGATGATTGTAGAACCTTGCACTGAAACCATCCACTTGTATTGATTCCATCTCACTTTTTTGTAGTGTCCTTTAACAGACTTACGGTTCACTGATGTAAATTACAGAAACGAGCACTAGCACAAAAACACACAGCTTGCTGTGCGTATCATTAAACCACCCCGACAGCAACAAGAGAACACCAAACAGACAACAAAAAACAGCAAACAGATCGTGAATTAAGAAATGAAAATTCCTGGAAGGGTACTGCATACCTGCCATCTCAATTTTAAAATGAACAGAATATGACTTTTGTTGGGACCAGCTGTTTCACCTGTCAAATGTTTCACCTGTTCATTTCCCCGTTTGATTAGACTGATGTTTTACGAACAAATAACGAAATTTATTTACCAAAATATACGCTTCCTTTCTGTAGCCTGACTTCCATCAAATCACAAATCTGAGAAATCAGCTCTTGTCAAGAGCAATATTAAGAATATCTAAACATACCAAGAATGTCTTGCATAATATCCAATTTACGCTATTTGTTCTTTGATATAAAAGTGGAATGAATTATTACTTAACTTTTCCCATGTTTTCTTCCCCGTGGGTAGTCGTTCTTTCATCCGCCCACACAGAGTAATACTACCTTGTAAAAAAATGTTCTCCAGTCTGCATTTCCACTGGAATATTTGAGGTATATAAAGAAAGGCCCTCTTCATTTACCATTTGTATTGGATGACAGTTATCTAGCGTGGAATCTGCGTGCAGTGTCTTGCGATGGCGAATACACGCAGCCTGTTGGCACGTGCTGTTTAACAGAACCGAACTCGGCGCTCTTCACTGCAAACCGTAACACTATATTTCTCCCTAGACGCACGTAACAGCTGGGACGATTTGCTGTCCGAAATGTGTATGAGGGCTGTGAGTCCATTAATACCTTTATCACTAATGGGGGATTTCAAGACGGGCGCTCAGACCAAGGGAGTTTCAGCTGTTGTCTTTCTTTTGATAGCAGGTAAGTAGTTTAATTCTAAATGTATGCGCTGAGTTGGTGATTGGAAATTTTCGATTTGTCTTTGGCTGTTCTTTTGCATCACTCAAAGACATTAACTGCAGTATTACTACTTACATACCAAAATTTAACTTACCAAAGTTCTAGATGACGGGGTTTATTTTCTGAGTCAGACTTCAAAATTTGCTTTGCTTACTGTATTTGAAAGGGATACATCAACGAAAACGAGCACAAAAATTGTGAAAATAGAAGGGAAATCGGAATTACCTAATTTGGAACATTGAACTTTGTTTCACACTGCACAAACTGGGGTGTTAAATTTAAACGGGAACTACACCAACACCTTTCACTGGTATTAAAACTTTTAGTGTTATTTAGTGTTACTTTTAACACTCTCCAGTGCACTCACAACACTTACAGATGTGCAAAGTTGTACAAGGAGTGTTAAACGAACACGTACCTTACGGTGTGGTCATCTGAAAACACAAAAAGTGTTGATTTTAACACTGTAGTTTTTGCAGTGTATTTACTGTTCATATTCTATGGTGGTCTAGTGCTAAAGACTTCAAAAAAAGGCTTTGAGTTACGTTGAATTTACGCCAATTACGGCCTACAAGGTTAATAAGGCGTGCCGATTATTTCAATCAACCTCTAATATCCAATCATTTCGATCGACAAAAGCCCACGATGAACCCACTAGTCCATTCGAATCAACGAGCAAAAACTACGGAGAAATCAACCTATAAATACATCAACGAATTTAATTAGTCGAGGCTAATGAATGTACCTGCATACCTCGCCAAAATATTTACCTTGTTTTCCTTCCGTAACACAGAATTCTACTCAGATGGCTACTACGTTTCTAAAAAAACGTCCCTAATATGTTGAATGCTGCTTATGATCAAGCATCTTTACCAGCCTAACCTTGAATTAGGCGAACAATGGACGATAACAAGCACAAAAACACAAATATAACAAAGGACAGCATTTTGCATTCAAAGTTATGACCTATGATTTACCGGTATGTAACGTCTTTGCTCCCAGGTCCATCCAAGAGAAAACCAGTTGAACAGAAAATTGTTCATATCATTCTATCGCAGACAACTTGAATAAAGGTTGATTAAACGATTGTGCCACTTTTTATACTGCAAGTGTCATAATGTAATAACTCTGACATTGTGTACATTATATTTGAATAAAATAAGGTACATCATTTAGCAAGTAAATAAACCATAACGTAAAGAGGGGTGACAGTTGTAAGGGGATTGAAGAAACGAGATGTACAAACTCAAATTTGCTGGGTTGGGACCTGTGCTCAGCCCATATTGAGTGAATAAAGAAGTTGTATATTTACTATCCCCCCCAAAACTGGATATACTGAGTGACGTGTGCCCGGCAAAAAGGAGTAAGCGCGCTTACCATCTTTTGCAGGGAAGAATGATCACAGCAGAAAAAGTGTTCCCTGCAAATGGAAGTAAGAAACACATGCTCTTTATTTAGTAAAAAGGGATAAAAAAAAATTACTGCAAAAAAACACAGGCTGTACAGTAACCATCCTTTGAACAAGTTATTAAACGACTTGGATTTTTTTTTTGGCAACGAAATCTGTATATTTCAATCAAATAAAACAGTTTCATATACGTACGTCCTTTTGCCGGGAAAGGTTTTTTGGCAGTGATCATGCTTCCCAGCAAACGATCGTTAGCGTTTATGCCCTTCTACCAAGAACACCACTTGTTCTGTGTTATAACCACATCAAATCTGACAACTGACATATAGCCGAGTATCCGGTTTCAGTTTTTCTTGGTGTGACAAACTACGTTTTAACGCGAACGGAATCATTGATTGGTAATCAAAAGTATTTTAGAGGTATTTGCTTGCAATTATGTTGATATTAGTGTTTGAATGGAACGAGGCGGCAAAATATCTTATTCGATCCGCCCCAAATACACAAACACGAAATATAAGCGCCGTCTCTTTATTTCGATTACCGAGGCTTTTGTTTCCTGTGATATTTTCGAAAGAAACTGGCCTACGGGCTTCTTACGGTTTAAAGCGTTAGGTTACAAAATCCTATTATTTATTTGCCGTCCTGAAATTAGTGTATATGTTGTGTGACACAAATAAAAATGTCAAAAACACAGCTTAATCATTGATATGACAGTTTCAATATAGGTTGGAGTTATTTTCATTTGTGCAGTAATACTAGGGAAGACGGGCGTGGAAGCTAGGGTAGCACAGCAAAAATCAGAGGTACGTGACTTACAAGTTCATTTTAGTTTGTTAAAGACCAATCGAGAAGCCAGTCAATCAAAATATGGATTGCACATATTTACCGAGCCTGTATTTCGGATAGGTGAAATGGAAGTTAATTTTCAAAACCACCTTTGTCCTACGAATCAACAACGACTTATTTCTGAGCAACCGACGTTAACGATATTTAAAAAGTTACTGTCTTCAAAGTACATGTATTGCTTTTTCTAAGGAAATTTACACGATTGTTCCAAGACAGGATTGTTTTTCTCCAACGAATTCGATCGTTTTTTCACAGAACGTCGTCAATATAAATAATTTCAAAGCTAAGTTTACTTCCAAAGAGATAAAAATAAAACACATTTAAATTTCTGAAAACAAAGTATCTTTGATGGGATCACAGCTTTTAAGTTAAATTTAAATTGGACGAAATTCTTATTGTATAAGAGTACCTTGAAAACGGTATATTTCTGAAAAGAGATGGAAAATGAATCAATGATGTTGATTTCGTGTTTGCAGCCATTTTTTGATATTCTAGATGTACCACCGGAATTAAGGAGCATTCCAGAAAAGCCTACACTGTACGACATCCTCTCCATCCCGTCTATGGAGGAGGCCGCGGTTATGCGGATATCCTTCGCGCCAGACAGACCTAGCCATATCCCTGACGTCCCAAACGGTGGAACAGCCTGGAGTGGAGACTCTACCGAATTCGTACCGGAACCCCCACTTTCCATGTTTAAGGTAAAATAGGAGCTATAATGTCTAAACATGGTAACATAATGTTTTGCTGTAATTTATTAATTTGCTGCTTTTTATGACAAATCTGCGATTTTAAACAAAGACTTTCAAATGATTTTCCGATTTATTTTTTTATTTCAAAAACAACCCTTGTAATATAGGGTTTGGCCATCATCACAACAGTAATGTCCCTTTTTTTTTCAGAGGGACCGTGGCCCACCGTTCAGAGCATGTCCGGTAAAGAATGAATGGGTTCACATACAGACAGCAACAGATATTTACAATGAAGAAGTAAGTACAGATGGACTGCCCTCAAATTATGGCTACATTTGAAATTCAGATAGAACTAATTATTCACATGAAAGATTCACATGAAATCATCTTACTGGGGTACCACCTATAGATAATGCAATTATAGTATAGAGAAGCAGGTCAAAGGCTCTGGTTCAATCTGAACTGAAAATTTACATACGAGGTTTTTTGATTTCATGATGAAACCAAATTGTCAAGGCCCAAAGATAATTTTGTGTCGAATGCTCTTCAAATTTGCAGGTGGAAGTTAGCCAACTCCAGTGGTTTTGGCACACTACCTGTCGGCACGAGAACCAGTCTTGCTACGGGTTCTCCCCATCAGAAGAGGGAGCCACTACAGAGTGTCGGGAAACCAACTCATGGGTGATGGCCTGGGCGAGAGAGCTAGAAGAAACAGACTATTCTTGGCGGCACATTGCCATCCCAACCTGCTGTACCTGTGCAGTCATTCAGCCTCAATTTTAAATGCCTACCAATGGCAACATCTTTCAAGTTAGATTATGTTTAATGAGATCATAAATCCTCATTCTGTGAATTACCGCCCAGACGTCTAACTCGGCCAGTGGTATGACTATTTAAATGCTAAAAATCGGATTGTGCTAGATGAAACTGCAAAAGTCAACGCGAATTCTTGGCATTAGAGCAAATTTCTGCTCTTAGAATTTGCAAAGTGGCAGACCTTTATATATACGGAGAATTTTGCCCAGAACGCTTCGTCACAGAACGTATAATAATACATATTTTATATAAATTGGAAGAATAAAAAAATAATCATACAGTAATTCTAAATAAACGATATAAACGATTCTGATAGAAAACAGTACCGTATGGCAAGCACGTGTACTACTCAACCTGTTCATATCAGTACGCACTGACTGTGCAAAGAAAATGGTGAACAATATAATTTTTCAGCACTGAGTAAATGTAATTTAATTCAGTTAGTGTTTGTGGTTTTGGTAAGTGTATTCTTATGGTTTAACAATTATTTTTTCTGCTTTGTCTCAACACAGAACTTAGCCCTTGGGCAAATGACTGAATAGTAACTGTAGAAGTACACTAGAATACAACTCATGCAAATGGTGTAGATATCTTTTTCAAATAACCTCAAGGTATTGGAAATTGTAAGTCATGACCAATGCTTCAGCGTTTCAACGTAGTGAGCGAAGAGATACGGCAGTGGATGAAAAGGAGGACGGTATAACAGTAATGGCGGAAGACTGCAAATATCATGAAGGACTACAAATATCACTTGGAAGTTGGTATGATTTTGCATATGTTGGCAAAGGCAAGTTTGTAAGCACACAAGTAGTCCAGTCTTAAGTAACCCTCGCAACGGTATTCCACTGTTAAAGTCCTTTCACATTTTCTTCTTGATAGTTTGTTTTTCATCTTATAGATTAATTAAAAGCCCAGACGAAGGTGATATTTTTGTTTGCACAGTAGAGTGAGGTTGCATGTGTGTTTTTGGGGTATCACGTGATCGATATTCGACTAATAAAAAAATCGAATTCTAAAACTGTAGTGCAACCATCCTCTTTGGTGCATGGAGTCAGGGCGTTGGTTATGTTGGCGGAGGGTGGTAGTGGTGATACTGGCGAATCCAGGGCAACGGAGCCAGGGTCCAAAAAGGAGCATTTTCTTTTTGAATAATGAGAAGAAAGGCGATTTGGGGATTATTTCACTCCCCTTCGAAAAACGTGTGAAATGCCTCGAAATTTATCTTCGACCAAAGAAACGCTATATTGGGATACATTAAGAACTTCCAAAATTGTTTGCCTCCAACCCCGAAAAATTCTGTTCGGGATCCGCCTTTGGGTGGTGAGGGTGACGCACGCGCCATTCAGTGGATGTTGGCGTTTGAGGTGATCAAGGTGAGAGCGAGAGAGGGACGAGAAGCGTCTAGGACCGAGGTGGCAATCACGTTAGGGCAACTCGAGTGGTGGGTATTGCCAGTGATGGTGATGTACTACGATTAATTGTGTAGATTGTTTGAGGCAGTGGTATCGGCGATATGTGTGGTGTTCACGGTGCTTGCAATGGTGGTGTAAACGCTACTGTCTAGAAGCAAAGTCTAAATGTTGGTAATAATAAGCAGGAGTGTAACACATGTAATTGCTGTAATTAATACGTGCCAACATGAGTTGCAGTTTTGGCATCTACGCAATTTTGCCACATTTCCCCAAGCCTTGGAAGCAAGCTTGTGATTCATCAAATACCAAAAATCCATGAATGACTGCATTGATATAGATCTATTTCTGAAGAAATCAGGAAGACCTATAGACCCCGAATGACCTAATTACCGATTTAAGCTCAGGTGTGAAATATCAAGTAAACTGAGATTATACAAAATTGTTTGAAAATTGTCTCACAAACATGTATTATTTACAATACAGTACGTGTACAGCGATTTCGTTGCAAATATTGAGGACTATACAAGGGGTGTTCAAGTCTTGAGGAAAAGGAAGAAACTCTAATAATTGCCAGATCCCTGCACTGGATCCTTACATGTAACGGCAGTAGCATATACTGCATGGTATTTTGAAACACGAATCCTTTTCCTCTTTTAACGAGATTTTGAAGCCTTAAAGAGCACAATCTACAGCCATATACCGTCCTGAAGAGGATGGTGCTGATCCCCAACCCGTAATAATTTTCAGCAAGGTACGCTGACGATTGAAATTCGACAGGCACGAGTTCCCCGCAGACCCCCCCACACACACACAAACTACACTACAGAATGTTGAAAATTAATGAGAGGTAAAAGATAGAAAAATCCTGTTTACAAGGGGGATATCGTGTCTGATTTCACCATGGACACTGAGTGCTCTTTATCACTAGTATTTAATCCCACCGCTACCCCTGCCACACACACTGACAAGTCAAAATGACCTTACCACGCCGGTAATACTCTACATGAATTTAGAGATTTGACTTAAAGGTCGGTCGTCAGTCTTACTTAAGTCAAGAAACAACAAAGACGAGTACAACCCCCCAGTGACTGGCAATATATGACTATCATTCTGCTCACGTTGACGTCTGGTGGTAGGCTCTATCTGTATGCAGCATTAACTAAGACAGGGTGACGATAAGGTGACGCTCGCAGTGCAAGTTAAAAGTGAATACCACTTACCAAAACTGAAGTGTCACGCCGCTTATCCTTCTGAAATCCATAACCTCCACGCAACAATAAGGTTGTCCTACTTCCGCAAATGAAACATTCTTCCTTCTCCTGACACACAATCCAGGCGTACACCCCAGCAAGTCTTGTCATGTACGGTCAGAAATCAAGATGGCGACGCTTTGCGGTGTAGGACACTTACCACGCAGCGATTGAGCTTCGTAAAACTTACACCAGTCTACCTTTCGCCAACCTTCTCATAATGTCTGTATCCTGTGTGTAGTTTTCTTGTTTTTGTCTGTGACTATAGGCACGCAGGATAAAAACTCACCACGAATACTATCTTTTCCAAACTGTTCAATAGTTTCACTGAGTGAACGACACCGCCCAACTTGCAAACGACAGTCCGCTCACAACTTATTAATACCAATGCGTGTGCGTCATTTGCATAACAAAGGTATAGTTGAACAAACACTTTATGCCAGGTGTGTCCGTTTCCCGCCAAAATTGTTCAGTCAGATGATAGACGAAAAGTCGTGTGGTATTTCCGTTAAAGGTAGGTCGTGCACAATCCCCATCTGCAATTTATCAAGTTCTGTTTAGAAAATATATTGCAAGTGTCCGCAAACGTATTTAACAGACCGCTAGTAATTTTTCTGAGGTTGTTAACTTTTGAAATGGTTCAACTTCATTTATTTTTTTTTTTGAGATTAGTGAAATGGTTATTAGCTGTCTGGAAACTTTCCCGAAGCCATCCACAAAATGAAATTGGAATGTTTATAAAAAAAAAACTCATGATCAAAGTAGCCCTACTTAGGTACACATGGCACCCTTCATCCTTGTGTTAACATCACAACCTGCGACCCTGCAAGGGGGATCCAGAACCAACTTTTCGGGGGGAGTAAAAATTATTATTTGTTTGTGTGTTTGAGGCAAGCTTAAAATTTTGGATGTTTTATCATGTAACATTTTAGGGCCTATGGGGTTTTGAGGGTTGCGCCTACATTTCCATGCCCTTAACACCCTCTGAAGCTAAGGAAAAGAAAATAGATATAAACATTACCTTTCTGTCATAATACTGTTTTCTGAAAAAATGTTCCTTATTTGGGAAGGGCTAATTAAGGCCCCTATTGCCCTACCCCCCCCCCCCCCACACACAGGATATGTACCCTTGTCACTCGATCCACTTCATCACTGAGGTATCCAAAACGATTTTTTTTCCACAAGAAGCTCACTTTTGACGTGCTCCAGTATAGTACTCGATTCACCAGTGATTCCCTTTTTTAAGGTCTTGGAATATCACACTGCAAAAAGAGTGGATTTGCGACTGACGGGTTTTGTTTTAGTAACAAGCGTACCAGTTATTTCTGTCATTTTTTACGAGTGTACAGAGCGTACATTCTTTCCAGACCCCTCCGCGTTCCCCCTTGAGTGCCAACTGAAATAATTATTCCCATCATTTTATCTTTAAGTGTAATCAAAAAGTGTACACGAACTGCTATTAGCAGCTAACCGCCTCCCCGCTGCGGTTTGTATGCCGGCCCCAGTGGCAAAATGGATGACCCCTACCTATACAGGTCTCGTTAAACATGGTTGTTTGGATACACAGGCTACTTGGTTAGGATGTTACTTTGTGTGTAGCATTTCCCAGATAAACTATTGTTATAATGTCAATCTATCTCGGAGTGGTATCGATGACTTTCAAATTCTCCCCTAAAGAGGAGTTGGTTTTTGAAACTGCTGATGCCAATGACCCATGCCGGTGTGCTATAAGATTTCCACGGAGGTTGAGGCTAGTTTCAAATGACAGGACGGCTTCTCAACAAGTTAGTTTCATCATATCTATCACACAGTGATTGACACAGGACTGGCGTGGGCACAAAAGCTGACAGGACCGAGTCTTCCCCGATCTTGTTTCTTGGCCGACCTCCTCCAGTCCCTCGTAAAAATGCCTCGAGGTGAAGGAGACAAAACAGGGGGGGGTGAGAATTCTGAACCACAATGTCTACTGAAGGTCAAGAACGCCGCAAAAAAAGGTATTTCGTATCGTGCTTACTCGTTTCTTGCAAGTGAACTGTGGTATTTTTTGAGGGTCGTCAGCAATAAGACTGCAAAAGCGGGCATTCTTCTGAAAGAAATTTACTTGACTGTCATGATATCACGAACATTAATTTTGTGGACCTGGAACCTTGTGGTCTGCATCTCGCTCTTGATCATTCGAATTTCAGATTAATCCGTGAGCTGTTTCCACTTCAAGTGAGATCGACAAGACTGTATTGAAAACAAAATACAGGTTAATCTTGACGGAGATGTAGGTATCTCTAAGAATCAAAAACCAACAATAGGCCTACTACAAGGGAAGGCACACAACGCAAAATCTCATTTGGCTGGAGTAGATGTAGTTGAGCTATTTAACCCAAACAGGCCTCTTAATGCAGGGATTTTAATTTCGTTTTCATTCCAAAAATCAGAACAAATGTTCACAGTAAGACTTAAAAGTTAAATTACCGTATGGCTGGTGGGTTTCCTAAGAGCGCACAGATGTTCAACATTTTATATACTTTTGTCTCTCCTTAGCTTTTGTTGATGTTTAAATACATTTTGTGACACAAAAGACACTATCTTGAAATAAAATATCGAGAAAGTAAACGGACAATTTCTAGTTAACTAGAGTCTATTTCACATTAGCTTTGAAAAAAAACTCTGTCGGTCATTGTAAAAGGCACGTTCTGAAAGAAAATATGATTTTTCAAAAACCCTGCAGGAAGTCCGCTATAGCTCTCCGAAGGCACACCAACTGAGGGAGGGTTTAGGGCATTGCCCTGAAGTGGTTTTTTTTCCAAAGAGAGTCAGGGGCAATTATTATATATGTGCGTGGTTAACTGCAACTTAAGTTACATGGTAAATTTCGGGCTTTACTTTCCTATTATAAAATCATCTACCTACCAATTAACTGCCCCCCACCGAAAAAGTATAAACTCGAATCCTTACCTTCAAGTCAAGCGCTCTTCTCAGCAACGATGCAATTAGCTGAACACTGTGAACATCTAACAAAAGAAGTACAATGCAATAGCAGTGGACACTATGTTTCTTTTGTTAGATGTTGGTTGTGTTTTGTTGTGTTATCCTTAAAAGTATGTCCACCCCATTTATAATAATTGTCCCCAACCTTCCTACGAAAAACGGATGCGCAACGGTTCAGATACGCCCATTTAATTTATTACCCCTAACCCTCCTAGGAAACAAATTACGCGGCAAGGAAACTAAAGAAATCTCAGTATTGTACTTTCTCCTGTATTTTTAGGCATTTCGATAATAAATACAGGAACGTTTAGCACTGCAGTCTTTTGACGCCATTTTTACTAGTATCATACTTTATGTCTACAGCTGAGCGGGGGTGAAGTGGGGGTTGCAATCCTCAAACGGTCCCCTTATATCTACTACTGACAGGTCTCTGGGACACAGCTGAGATGTATAACAAACAAGTAAGCATTATTCTTGACTAAGAATTTCAATCAATTTGCTAACCTTTCTTTATTCTGGGAAGTGTAGTTATCATTCCCATGGTGTAAGTGAACAGATGAATATTAAATGTCAACGCACTTTTTTCGGGTGTGCTGTGTGGAAACATCAGTGAACTATCAAATGCAAAACATGACGACTGTGAACGATGGGCACTTTTTTGAGAATCTTGAGAGATATTTTCATATAGTTTAGATTTACCGTATATTAAAACTTCACAGTCTTACTCTCAACCGTTTCACATTTAACTGGTACACCCAAAACCACAACTTTCGCCGACGTGAATAAAAATGAATTGTATACATTTCTAATAATTAGAAACGTCTTCCGGTTTCCGCTCCATATTTCAATTTGCAGTCAGCCCCTATTAGCACAAGGACATTACAAAAACACTAAAATATGACTGATTTACAGTGCCCCAAGAGTACTGAAGTTTGACGTCATTTGAACCGAAAAGTGAAGTGCAAACGGATGAAGCGCGCGTGTTGGTTCAGGCACTGGTTCTCGTACTAACGCCTTTTACGGGTACCATGTGCGCGTGACGTACGTGACACGCACACTTGTATGTGAAAAGCGATGGTACCCGCACGTGAACCAACGCGCGCGCGTACTCCATTCGTTTGTACAGCATCTACTGGTTCTAGATGACGTCGCACTTCGGTACTCTATAGCCTTCTAAATGTTTAAGCACATATGCTTATAGGCAAGAAGGAAATCCCACACACAACAGTAGTTTGGCTGATAAGAAGGTCCAATCTGTGCCTAAAAAGCCTTATACAATAAAAAATTTTCCACTTGTGTGGTGAAATGAAAAGTGACAGTGAAGGACGGCCGAGCGCGTCTCCATCCCTTACGTATCATTGTCCCTAAGTGTAATACACTCCCACTCCCCCACTAATCTTTGACTGAGGTCGAGGTTGAAATTTGGTCATTCTCACTGCAGGTTTCTGAAGTTTCATAACACCCACAGATGTTATTTTGATCTACACGTACAGCAAAGGTTTTGAAACAGCTGCCCTTGACGACGGGTTTCATCCCACGATCCGAATTGACGTATTTACACAGATTTGCATAGATTGCCTCTTGAGTTTTCACACATATTGTTAACAAGATTTCTTTTTATTCATCTGAATACCATTTGCTTTAAAATGACAAGCGTCAGTATTACACTCATACAATCCCTGTTGTCTCTAATTTGCTTTGACTTTGAAGTTTTATGCTTATGCCACAGCATCACAGTTAAAGAGTTTCCAGAAATATTTCTGCCTCCACCTTCTGTGGTGCACGTACATGTATATAAACACAGAATCACAAACAGCCATGCCAAGGTCAAACAGCACATTATAATGATCCCACAAGGAAAATTCCCCTTCCCCACCCACCCCACCCATCATACTTTCCACCAATGTTAATTAATTGCATCCACCGTCTCCTATTTAAAATACACATCCCCAACCCTGTCCCCACTGACGGTCACAGTATCCCTATTTTGGTCCCCAAGTAACATCATACAATATTGCACATCTTCATTCACTGAGTAAGGTTTTGGTCCATGTACATCCAATACAACACTCCCCTTTAAAAACCAGTGGATCTGACAAAGCTACATGGACCTCTATACGTACATGAACCACCACAGTCCTGATTGACAGTGTTAACTGGTTGCCTGAAATTTCTGCCTGGCTCAGTAAACTGATACAGCCTATGACAATACAACCCTATAGAACCAGCCTCCACCTGATGTATGTGTCCTGCAAAGGCTGTGTAATTGTGGTGCCACAATGCATTGTGAACTCCTCCCACTCAAACCCTGCGTAATGCACTTTTAAAACTCAATGCGTTGCGCTATTTTGACGCTAAAAGAAAAGCAGTGCACATCTGGAAAATTTATTGCAAATTCAAAGGTGGTGCATTTACACACATGGGTCTCTGTAACATGTTTACTGCATGTCACATCTGCTTGAAGATTAATTTGTTATTACACTTGCACTAATGGAACACGGAATGATGCAGCATGTCTGTGTCCCGTATACTACTCACCTTCGGCCTTGTGATATACGGTGGGACACAGACACACTCATCATTCCATGTGCAACTCGCCCTCATGTGAAAACTAATACATGTAGTATCATCGGCCCAATTTACTCTTCCAAACTGATTAGGATCCTTTATATAAGAGATGTATGCATGTTGTTGCTCTTTTAAAATAACTTGTAATTTACCTGTAGTTCAACACTCTCTATTAACGAGAGCTCACAAAATTTCCTGAGCTTAAAGGAATTGGTGGTTAACTTTTGTGGCAAGTAACACTTCAAACTCCAATAATAAATATTGAGCTTAATGAATCATTTAAGAAGACTGTACCTTGCATAAAAAACTCTTTCAAGCATAACAGTGTTTATTTTATAAATAGCATAGATTTGTTAATTAAGATACAATGTAAAAACATAAAGCACCATTGTGATAACTTCACACACAAGAAATTTTTGCAAATACAAGTAATTTGCAAAACGCACCACTGCAATGAAACTAAATGGCCATTCTTTTATAAAATTTCAAAAGGAATGAAGTACCACATTAAGTACATGTATCAGTGGCCAGGCTTTGCAACACTAGACTTCACAAACACTGACCCTTGTTGGTCATTTGCTCAAAATTTGTGGCATTTACAGGTGATGTCACAGAGTAATCTCTACTCCAATGCCCGGCCATGATACATTGATGCTTGTGTGCTCCACACACGGTATGTTTAACCTCAATAGACTAATTTAAGCATGTGTGAGCATGTGTGAATACACATGTACAAGTACAGTGGACAAGTACAGATATCATCCGCTACTGCATACAGATATAGCACTACCTTTTCTACAACAACCACTTTATGGGACGGGACACAGAAAACTAAGAAACATCTTCATTTCCTGAGCAACAATGCTTTCCGAGGGATGGATATTGTAGCCTGTGGAGTGACTCAAGGTCATATCCCAGACGTCAATGATTGCCACTCCCTGTTCCGAGGCTAACTCCTCCCTCATGACCTTGTCCAGCTCCATGGCATACCAGTTGCTCATGTCGATGCCTTGCTGCTCCCGGGTGTTGGCTGACTTAATAACTACCAGTGCGCCGGGGGCCCGCATCTGCAGCCTCTGCAAGGCTGCCTTGATGGCCCTCCAGCGGTCACGGTAAAACCGGAGGGAGGTGGGAGTGAAATGGGCCCAGAGTGTTAGGACAACGACAGTGTCCGGCCCGCCAGGCAAGGCGTCAATTTCATTGGCGGTGTATGCAATATCTTTGACACGCAGCCAGATGCTGCGGATGGGGTACCCGTGGATGCGGAATGTCATGGAAATGTTGTGAACCACGTCGTGCACAAAGCGCGGCCCGACCAGTTTGCTCGTTAGCAGCTCTGTCTCCATCATGGTGGGACCCAGGCGAAGACTCAGGTACTCAAACCACTGACGCAAGGTGGAGTCCCCGTAGAAAAAGAGACTGTGATCCTGGAGGCATTTTAGAGCATCCGAGGTTTGGAAATTCCGCACCTGGCAAATGAGAGACTGCCAGGATGTCTGGTGATAGAAACCAGCCACGGATTTAGGGGGTCTTGGAGGAAGACCTGGGGTACAAAGGGGGAGAGGTTTGTCCATGCAAAGGCTCATCCCTTCCCTATTACCTGAGGAGACAAGAAAAGAGAAACACTACATTCTTTACAACTGATAATACTTTCAATTAGAAAAGACCCCGAAGGTCGGATCCTAGATTTTAGTGCAGAATGCTAAACCCCCAAAATCAGGAAATGTTGCTCTTCAAAAGCTTTTGATTTTAAAGAAAAACAGAGGGAGAAACTTATTGTTTTGGGCTATTTTGCTTTTTGTGTTCTGTTCTCGTTGCATGGAAGTAAGGGGGGTCAGCTGGTGTGCAGTTTCAAATTAAATCGGCAAAGGTTTGTTAAATTTGCTACAATTTACTGCCTACTTACGCACAGATGTAACTTCAATAGCTGTAGCTCCAATTTGCTTGATGACAGCAAACCTGTTCATTAAAAAAAATCAATTCATACCAATTCCTCAAGATATTATCTATGGCTCTTTGACAACAAAAACATGCCAATACATGTACATGTCCACTGAGAAAAAAGGATATCAGAATATAAATATTCCTCATCAGGCAACATTTTTATTGTTCTTTGTATGGTTTAACCCTAACACTCCTCAATCCTTCACCTGTTGGAGGACTGAGGAGTGTTAGGGTTAATATTACATTAGTATTTAATTTTTTTTAG
The DNA here is from genome assembly GCF_054643075.1 of Acanthaster planci. Taxonomy (NCBI): domain Eukaryota; kingdom Metazoa; phylum Echinodermata; class Asteroidea; order Valvatida; family Acanthasteridae; genus Acanthaster; species Acanthaster planci. Next base: position 12,765,832 of record NC_141779.1, on the reverse strand, counting down.
AAAAATCTGGGTATAAATGATGGAAGTTTTAAATAGCTTACTGCCTATAATCTGTTTATTTTTTTCTGTTTGCTTTTGTGGAATTTTGAAGAGGCAAATGGTGCAATTATTAAAATTTATCAGAATCACAACATTTCCTAATCTTGCCATGCGAGAGGTGTTGAAAAAGGTGCACTTACGGATGGATAACAGAGATAGGTTTGTCCTGCAGCAAAAGCTCGTTGTAAGCATGACTCCGTGACAAGGACCCCATATGCTCCACAAACGAGCTGCAGGGAAGCCTGTGTGGCTTCAGACAGAACCATGGAAAACCCAACCGCCTGTTGGAGAAATCACAGAACCCGCGGGCCCTCTCCGCCTCCATGAAGCCCAGGAACATCTCCGTGGTGATGTGGCAGGGCATGACCTCTATTTGGTCCCCAACCTGAAACTTCCCGTTGTAGGCAAAGCGGGCTGGGGCCGCCTCTCGCAACTCCCGGAGCAGTGTGACATACTCACTGGACTTGATGAGGAGGACTTGCATGCTGACTGCACCCGTCCAGTGCAGAGCGAACCGGGCCGTGTAAGTGCCATTGCCATGGTCCATGATCTCATCTGCTGGCTGGCTGGAATGTGACGTGATGCTGAAGATTTTGGCCTGGTGCAGCAAGAACGTGGCAGTACATGGAATACTAAGCATGGGATTCAAAGTGTATGAATATACACATAATGTGACCCTACAAAATGAGTCAGAAATCACCAGAGCATCTGCCATGCATTTTTCTGAATAGAAATATTGAGAAACTGTTGTCTGATACACCCAACAAATTATCCCGGGAGGTGCTTTTTTTGCAGAGAGAATGAATTCATGCAACACACCCAAGAAAGTTTCAACACCGACCTGAAAGTCTAACCCATCATTACTAGCAGACATCTGTCTTTAATGCAAAATAAAACCATCAAGTCAGTATCAAAAAGTTGTTGGTTCTGTTCAATATATAAATTCGATTTCTACATCCTTACCAACAAACGAGATGAATCACTTAAGTAATATTTCCCACGATCAAACCACCACTACACACCATATAGGTTCACAGTGACTTCATTGAGCAGTCACTTGAGCAGTCACTCTATACTTCATCTTCATGTAATGTTGAAAGGCTCGTCAATGACATAAGCAAGCATAAAAAGAAGGCACATACATGCACATCAATTGATTCCTTCAACTGCATATGCAATATCTTTGTTTTTAGATTTTTGGCATAAACACAGCCGCCGACAAATTGGGAGGCCAAGTACTTGACCCAATAGAGCTTCACTTCAGCACAGCATTCGAGGGGTTGCAAGGTCACATTCCACACTAAAATCAATTTGCTTCGATTTCAAAAACTCACCCAGAAATAATCTCCACCATACTGTTTGAGTTGGTTGTGCTGGTCCCTTGCCTCAATGTGTAGTTCCAAGGTGTCGCACAGTGAATAATTCAAAGCCTGTCTAGCATTCTTTATGGTAAAAAAGGAGTTCAGGCCATCAGTTGGAAAAGAGCTCTGCAGAACCTTGAACTTCGAAAAGGTGGATGACACGTCAATTGATGAAGGCTCAAAGATGGAGATGTTGACATTCGGCTCGGTGGAAAGCCCAGATATTGGGGAAGACCACTCACTGGCATTGTGACCAGACACCAAGCTGCTGAATTGGTGCTTGCCTGTCGAATGCCTGACAGCGTACCTTGGCACTGGTCTCTGCTGTGACTGCCTAGTCTACCAGTGGGGCAGAGGTGGAGAAGTTAGTTGATGGGCATTGGCTGCTGGATAATAGTTTCATTTATAACACACCTCTCCCTAGTTCTTTATCCTGGTTGGCTGAAATACGGTCAAGTGTGATTCACTAATATGGGCTAGTACATGAATTTGGATTCAGTGTGACTCGACACGCGCCTAGACATTGCACGTGCATCAATCCAGAGACTAGTGCCCAGTCAGGTACTAGTCTTCAATATTGCTGACTGGTTATTGTGCCCTCTGGAGGGTGCAATAACCAAGTTGAGTTGAAACAGTTAAAACCTTGGAATAGTTCTTTTCCTAATTGTATACAGCAACTAAAAATTAGACTACATCTATGAAAACTAACATGAATCTTTAATTTTTGCAATTTTTGAATAGTAATGATTGAAAAGTTGAATTTAATCAGTTAAAAGCCCTGGAAGAATTCTTTGCCTTGTCGAGTATAGCAACTTAAAATTAGACTGCGTCAAGGGACACTAAAATGAACCTTCAATTTTTTGGCAATTTTGAAATGCTTGTGAAAGTTGAATTAAAACAATTTTTTTCTAATTTGAGGTGTGTTATAAAACACATATGGACTGGCCAAATTCGGTCACTAGTGCAGGCCCATGCCCCCTCAGGCTTGTAAGAGACCAGAAGAGGTTCCTTTTTCCTCAGGCCTTGAATTGGACCCTCTTCTGGTCACTCACAGTCCCTCCGAGACGAGCACAAGTGACCTTACTGCCAGTCCATACATGTACATGTATGTGTGTAATATGCCCACAACGATATCCAAGATTGCTGGAAACCACTAAATCCTTCAAGCTTTCATTGGACAGAATCTACAAATTTTAACCAAATGAAATAGGCATGAGCAAAATGTACAAACTGCTTATGCCTTGCACTGATTGTGGCAGAAAACTACTGACACTGCTGTGCAACATTTGCACTTCCATCGCAAAATTTTTAGTCTCCAAGATTTGCAGTCTCCGGCAGCCTTGTACATGTATGGGGTGCTGCAGCAAAAAGGTTACACTAGGGTATGAATCAGCTGTGCAGATGTACAGTATAGTGTTTAATGCAATAACCCTGACCCCCGAGGGCGTATGTAAAATTGGAGGATTTGGGAGTGTCAGGGATAATTTCCATATTGACTGCCTTGACTGGTATGGTAAACTAGCCTCTCATGCTGATTTGTTGAACATTCCATTCCGCCCCCTTGCCTCAGGAAAAAATAATGCACAATGGACAATTTCTGGACAGTTTTCTCATACTCTGGAAGTAGTCAATTTTGGATTATAACACGTCACCCACAGATTCTGCACAAATCTACAGGAAGAGGTACATGTACCCGTACATTATTATACATGCACATGTATATGTACACGTATTTTATTCAAATGGAAAGACTCACACTAATAAAGCTGGTAATTATTTTTTTTTTCAATTCTAAATGGCCTGAGATGTCATTTCTACATGTACATTTACAAACTTTAGAGTGATTAACATTTTTCTATAGGTCCTATTTTTAAACACAGAGCATACATGTGTATGTTCTGGCACTTCCTCTGGTTGCTAATGGTATACAAGTATATGTAGTACTCTTCAGAGTGAGGCAGCTATTGGGGGTGGTACACTGTACTTTTTTGTTTTGAAGTACCGGTACTTTTAACCATGGAACCAAGAGCAAAAACAATGAAAACAAGAAAAGTCACTCACAGCCAATCAAAGGATAGAATCAGCAGGTAAGGCAACGGTTATCAAGTCAGAAGTCAATGGTGATGGATACATAGTACAAATCTTCTTTACTTATAGTTCATTAGTTGTTCGGTTTGAGGTGAGTCAACTGTCAGTATATAAACTGTACCAATCCTGTCAGGGTATGTGCAAATGGCAGGTTTGCTTTCATGAAGTTGGATTGGTCATTAGAATGTACATGTGCAAGCTTGTCACGTCTGCCATTGTGAGGTTCAACAACCTGTAATGGAAAGATGTACAAATGAGGGATGAACACAGGAAGATTACACATGCACATGTGTAATATACATGTACAGTATACTGTGCCTTTAATACATGTATGGGAAGCAAGCACCAGATAGTTGGATTTTTTTTTTCACTTAAATGCTACATGTAAATGCAAAGCAACTCCTGGACTGTTTTTGCAATAAACCCTCTGGACAGAATCACTTCAAATCCCCAACACTTTGTTGGAAATTAACAGCAAGTGTGGGGTTTCAAGGGTACCAAATTCAAGTTCCCAGGTCACATACACATAACAATCACTGGCTCCAACTTTCTCAAACATGCAATACCCTCCAAAACCTTGTGGTGCATTTTGAAGGATTTGAGAAGGTACATGTGGTAAGAGTGTGACCCAGAAGCCATTCCAAATCCACTGAATTGGGAATCTCCCTTTGCAAGGATATCTGACAAAAGTCAAAGTCAGTGTCAAACAGCATGCACCTGAGTTTCTGCACAAATTGGAATGAGGGACTGAAATCATGTGAAGGATTTGAACTTCCGCAGAAGAAACATGTGATCGAGTGAGATTAGGGTTTGGAATGACGTTTCTACAAAGAAGAGCTGAACCTCACATTGCAGAAAGAGGGGAGTGCACATGAATATTATCAGTGTTAATAGCATAGTCTTAGAGCACAGCACACCATAAGGTACAGGATGTCACCTACTGTACATAAGGAAGAAGGGAGGAGTCAGTACTCAGTATTATGAAATGATTGCACAGGTAACTTAAAATTAAGAATCTGCATGAAGGACAGGGCAATGAGTGGAAGCATACATGTGTTCAGTCCACACTAGCAAAAGCATGAATCACATCAACCATTTTGGAATCCAAATGGCATATTATTAAACCTCATGCTGCAGCTTTCCGTATAAATGTCTGTGCACTTACATGAGTATGTACACACTCTGGCATGTCTGAAGGAGTGCACAGAATGCCCAGAGCCATTACTGCATGAGACAGACGTACAACTGAGCAGGTTTCATACATTGTACGTGTCTTCAAGGGGTTTGTTTGGAGAAAGCAACCAACATATGCCAACAGACAGACAAATGCAACATGTACATACATGTTCAAATGATGTGACACTATTCTACACATGTACATACTGTACAAAGGTAAGACAGCAAGAATGACAGATGAGAAGGGTCTGGATAATTAACCCTAAATGAGTTGGGGTTTTTTGGACCTGTTCAAGCTTGGTGGAAGCCAATCTCGGCTGTCACAAGACCAAGGGTTCTCAACTTGGTACATGTACATGTACTTGAGACACCCTTGTAAATACAGTTGTGAAGTTAACATCAATCCAACATGTGCTCTTACATCATCAGCAAATATTTCTCGGTTTCATGTTTCATCATCATGATCACTGGCAAAACACTTTTGCCAACCAATGTTTGTGATATTGGTATCAAAATAAGTGCACGACATACCAGTGCGCGTACAGGTAAGTGAAAACATTTTCAATGCTTGACGTGATTAAAAAATACACTGCAACAATATTGGAAAAGATGTACTAAGAAGCCAATTCTACCCCGGCTCCTTTAGAGTTAATCTTAGCCCTAGATCTACATGTGAAACCAAAATGGATTAAATACAAAGCACATGATAGGGAATTTTGTCTATCGCAAGCACTCACTGAAAGGAAAGAATCCAATTACATACCTGTGCAACTACTGGGCCCTGGACTTCTGCAACACACACGAAGAGTGAACCAAGCACAAATAATTCATAACTAATGAAGACAGCTACATGTACATGTAATTTTGGTCTACCTGGTTTCAGCCAAGATCTTATTCAATCTCAAGTTTCTAACTTGAAAAATGACATCCTTCGACTCAGATAATGTGGATCACACACAAATTAAAAATATCCCTGAAATTCAGTGGTAAACACTTTGTTCATCAGGACACAAGATAATGACTATTTTTGCATACATGTACAACAAATGTTCATCTCATGTGCATGAACATCAATGCTGAATATACTGCAAATTTTGTATGTTCTTATAAAAGACCACCCACAGTACATCATCCTACTTTCCATCATGTCCATAGGTACCGGTATAGCTTTTATTTTTACCTCAACATGATCACCCTGCCAGTAGTAGGCAACATCTATGCCTACCCCGACCATGAAAAACACCCCGAAGCACCATAGGAGAGACTTGCTGACTCTGGGGCCCAGTCTGGCTGACTTCACTTTGCCGCTCCGAATGGCCAATTTATTGCCTTGGTGGCCGGCCAATCTATCACCTTGGTGGCCGGGGGAGGAAGCAGCTAAGGACAGTGGGAAAAAAAATACTGGAATTTAACAAAACAAAACAATGGTGTGTTGACCCATTTCAAATGCTTTTGCTGTGTTCTGATACGTGTAGCATGCTTTCAGATCTCATACACTTTTCCCGTGAAATCAGATGGAAGTAGGCAGATGGCTGAAAACAAGTTGATTAGTTCCCTTGGGACAAAAAATGGGGGGGATGATCCTATATGTATGGCCCATCCCCTGTCCAAGAATTCCAAGGGTTTTATTCCCCCCCCCCATTTACCACGATGCAGTAACAGTAACCGAGTATGAGGTTCTTCACAACACGTCTCCCGAATGGAAAATTAACCCGCACACTTCCGTTTCAAGACAGTGTGTCACACTCAAAAATATGGTTTGTTCTTGATTGGCACAGGAGTGCCCTGTATTCTTTTTTGGGCCAGTAACACATTGTTGGTGACTAAATGTGGCCGGTCCAATATTCAATTTCCCCCAACCAAAAGGGGTTGGAAATTGCTGCCAAAGGCATAGGGATGACGGCCACTTTCTTTCTTCACTGTACATGTACATACCTGTACATGTCCATGTAAATATAAGGAAATAGACAATTTCCTATCCCTGGCACTGAGTCTTGCAACTTACCAGTATGAGTGCCCAATGTTCTATCAAACCATGTGCAAAGAAACCTGTTCAATACATTTTTGTACATATAGAGCTATTTTTTGTAAATAACGGAAGGGGATTTTTGGGGTCTACAGATGTACATGTATTTCATTTTCCTCCCTTATAGAAGAGTGTAAGCCCCATGTACATGTACATTGTACATGTAGCCTCAACCCTAAGCATGACCATAAAAGGTTACATATACATGTACATGAACAGTTTCCAAATTGTTTGGCCCCCTTCCTAATAAGTTTGCCTCCCCCCCTGAAAATTTGGTTCTGGATTTACTCTTACATGTAGTTATGCCGCATCAGTCAAAAAGAAACACACAGGCCTGTCCAGACAGAGTACCGGTACATGGAATTTCTTTTCATTTTGCATGCCAGGCACGACAGGTGCAAGCGTATTGTACCGTCTTGTACATGTACAATACACATACTGTACTTGGTTATGTACATGTAACCATTCCAGGTTAGCTTTCTATCCTTATACAAAGAGCTTGAAGTGAGCTACACATGTACATGCAATAGCTCACTTGCG